>NW_028251788.1:0-57188 GCF_964263255.1 Lissotriton vulgaris | reverse complement strand
AGTCATCGTTTTTTCATCAGAAAAATGAATTTTTCGGACTATACCAAAAAATGATTCAAAATGTCAAATGGATCGTGCCTCATGTTGAATAACCACTTTTTAACCCCTCAGAGTGACCAAAATTGCCATTTTTACAGAGTTTTGCTTACACAAAAGCTTCAATGTTGACCAATTTCAGGCACATAAATGACTTTAAACACACTTATTTTAGTTGAAAAAAGACTTAATTCACATCCAACAGTCGTTTGGAGTCAAAGGATTAAATGTTAAAATTTCATCGATATGGACCATTTTGGGGACGTTCTACAGGTCCGGAGTCATCGTTTTTCATCAGAAAATGAATTTTTCGGACTATACCAAAAATGATTCAAAATGTCAAATGGATCATGCCTCATGTTGAATAACCACTTTTTAACCCTCAGAGTGACCAAAATTGCCATTTTTACAGAGTTTTGCTTACACAAAAGCTTCAATTTTGACCAATTTCAGGCACATAAATGACTTTAAACACACGTATTTTAGTTGAAAAAGACTTAATTCACATCCAACAGTTGTTTGGAGTCAAAAGAATAAATGTTAAAATTTCATCGATATGGACCATTTTGGGGACGTTCGACAGGTCCGGAGTCATCGTGTTTCATCAGAAAATAAATTTTTCGGACTATACCAAAAATGATTCAAAATGTCAAATTGATCATGCCTCATGTTGAATAACCACTTTTTAACCCCTCAGAGTGACCAAAATTGCCATTTTTACAGAGTTTTGCTTACACAAAAGCTTCAATTTTGAACAATTTCAGGCACATAAATGACTTTAAACACACTTATTTTAGTTGAAAAAGTCATAATTCACATCCAACAGTCGTTTGGAGTCAAAAGATTAAATGTTAAAACTTCATCGATATGGACCATTTTGGGGACGTTCGACAGGTCCGGAGTCATCGTTTTTCATCAGAAAATGAATTTTTCGGATTGTACCAAAAATGATTCAAAATGTCAAAGTGATGGTGCCTCATGTTGAATAACCACTTTTAACCCTCAGAGTGACCAAAATTGCCATTTTTACAGTGTTTTGCTTACACAAAAGTTTCAATTTTGACCAATTTCAGGCACATAAATGACTTTAAACACACTTATTTTAGTTGAAAAAGACTTAATTCACATCCAACAGTCGTTTGGAGTCTAAAGATTAAATGTTAAAATTTCATCGATATGGACCATTTTGGGGACTTTCGACAGGTCCGGAGTCATCGTTTTTCATCAGAAAATGAATTTTCGGACTATACCAAAAAATGATTCAAAATGTCAAATGGATCGTGCCTCATGTTGAATAACCACTTTTTAACCCCTCAGAGTGACCAAAATTGCCATTTTTACAGAGTTTGCTTACACAAAAGCTTCAATGTTGACCAATTTCAGGCACATAAATGACTTTAAACACACTTATTTTAGTTGAAAAGACTTAATTCACATCCAACAGTCGTTTGGAGTCAAAGGATTAAATGTTAAAATTTCATCGATATAGACCATTTTGGGGACGTTCTACAGGTCCGGAGTCATCGTTTTTCATCAGAAAATGAATTTTTCGGACTATACCAAAAATGATTCAAATGTCAAATGGATCGTGCCCTCATGTTGAATAACCACTTTTTAACCCCTCAGAGTGACCAAAATTGCCATTTTTACAGAGTTTTGCTTACACAAAAGCTTCAATTTTGACCAATTTCAGGCACATAAATGACTTTAAACACACTTATTTTAGTTGAAAAAGACTTAATTCACATCCAACAGTTGTTTGGAGTCAAAAGAATAAATGTTAAAATTTCATCGATATGGACCATTTTGGGGACGTTCGACAGGTCCGGAGTCATCGTTTTTCATCAGAAAATAAATTTTTCGGACTATACCAAAAATGATTCAAAATGTCAAATTGATCATGCCTCATGTTGAATAACCACTTTTTAACCCCTCAGAGTGACCAAAATTGCCATTTTACAGAGTTTTGCTTACACAAAAAGCTTCAATTTTGAACAATTTCAGGCACATAAATGACTTTAAACACACTTATTTTAGTTGAAAAAGACTTAATTCACATCCAACAGTCGTTTGGAGTCCAAAGGATTAAATGTTAAAATTTCATCGATATAGACCATTTTGGGGACGTTCTACAGGTCCGGAGTCATCGTTTTTCATCAGAAAATGAATTTTTCGGACTATACCAAAAATGATTCAAAATGTCAAATGGATCGTGCCTCATGTTGAATAACCACTTTTTAACCCCTCAGAGTGACCAAAATTGCCATTTTTACAGAGTTTTGCTTACACAAAAGCTTCAATTTGACTAATTTCAGGCACATAAATGACTTTAAACACACTTATTTTAGTTGAAAAAAGACTTAATTCACATCCAACAGTCGTTTGAGTCAAAAGATTAAATGTTAAAATTTCATCGATATGGACCATTTTGGGGACATTCGACAGGTCCGGAGTCATCGTTTTTCATCAGAAAATGAATTTTCGGACTGTACCAAAAATGATTCAAAATGTCAAAGTGATGGTGCCTCAGGTTGAATAACCACTTTTTAACCCCTCAGAGTGACCAAAATTGCCTTTTTACAGAGTTTTGCTTACACAAAAGCTTCAATTTTGACCAATTTCAGGCACATAAATTACTTTAAACACACTTATTTTAGTTGAAAAAGACTTAATTCACATCCAACAGTCGTTTGGAGTCAAAAGATTAAATGTTAAAATTTCATCGATATGGACCATTTTGGGGATGTTCGACAGGTTCGGAGTCATCGTTTTTCATCAAAAAATAAATTTTTCGGACTGTACCAAAAATGATTCAAATTGTCAAATGGATCGTGCCTCATGTTGAATAACCACTTTTTAACCCCTCAGAGTGACCAAAATTGCCATTTTACAGAGTTTTTGCTTACACAAAAGCTTCAATTTTGACCAATTTCAGGCACATAAATGACTTTAAACACACTTATTTTAGTTGAAAAAGTCATAATTCACATCCAACAGTCGTTTGGAGTCAAAAGATTAAATGTTAAAATTTCATCGATATGGACCATTTTGGGGGCGTTCGACAGGTCCGGAGTCATCGTTTTTCATCAGAAAATGAAATTTTTGGACTATACCAAAAATGATTCAAAATGTCAAATGGATCGTGCTCATGTTGAATAACCACTTTTTAACCCCTCAGAGTGACCAAAATTGCAATTTTTACAGAATTTTGCTTACACAAAAGCTTCAATTTTGACCAATTTCCGGCACATAAATGACTTTAAACACACTTATTTTAGTTGAAAAAGACTTAATTCACATCCAACAGTTGTTTGGAGTCAAAAGAATAAATGTTAAAATGTCATCGATATGGACCATTTTGGGTACGTTCGACAGGTCCGGAGTCATCGTTTTTCATCAGAAAATGAATTTTTCGGACTGTACCAAAAATGATTCAAAAAGGCAAAGTGATGGTGCCTCAGGTTGAATAACCACTTTTTAACCCTCAGAGTGACCAACATTGCCATTTTTACAGAGTTTTGCTTACACAAAAGCTTCAATTTTGACCAATTTCAGGCACATAAATTACTTTAAACACACTTATTTTAGTTGAAAAAGACTTAATTCACATCCAACAGTCGTTTGGAGTCAAAAGATTAAATGTTAAAATTTCATCGATATGGACCATTTTGGGGACGTTCGACAGGTCCGGAGTCATCGTTTTTTCATCAGAAAATGAATTTTTCGGACTATACCAAAAATGATTCAAAATGTCAAATTGATCGTGCCTCATGTTGAATAACCACTTTTTAACCCCTCAGAGTTCCCAAAATTGCCATTTTACAGAGTTTTGCCTACTCAAAAGCTTCAATTTTGACCAATTTCAGGCACATAAATGACTTTAAACACACTTATTTTAGTTGAAAAAGTCTTAATTCACATCCAACAGTCGTTTGGAGTCAAAGGATTAAATGTAAAATTTCATCGATATGGACCATTTTGGGGACGTTCGACAGGTCCGGAGTCATCGTTTTTCATCAGAAAATGAATTTTTCGGACTATACCAAAAATGATTCAAAATGTCAAATGGATCGTGCCTCATGTTGAATAACCACTTTTTAACCCTCAGAGTGACCAAAATTGCCATTTTTACAGAGTTTTGCTTACACAAAAGCTTCAATTTTGACTAATTTCAGGCACATAAATGACTTTAAACACACTTATTTTAGTTGAAAAAGACTTAATTCACATCCAACAGTCGTTTGGAGTCAAAAGATTAAATGTTAAAATTTCATCGATATGGACCATTTTGGGGACGTTCGACAGGTCCGGAGTCATCGTTTTTCATCAGAAAATGAATTTTTCGGACTATACCAAAAATGATTCAAAATGTCAAATGGATCGTGCCTCATGTTGAATAACCACTTTTTAACCCCTCAGAGTGACCAAAATTGCCATTTTTACAGAGTTTTGCTTACACAAAAGCTTCAATTTTGACTAATTTCAGGCACATAAATGACTTTAAACACACTTATTTTAGTTGAAAAAGACTTAATTCACATCCAACAGTCGTTTGGAGTCAAAAGATTAAATGTTAAAATTTCATCGATATGGACCATTTTGGGGACATTCGACAGGTCCGGAGTCATCGTTTTTCATCAGAAAATGAATTTTTCGGACTGTACCAAAAATGATTCAAAATGTCAAAGTGATGGTGCCTCAGGTTGAATAACCACTTTTAACCCTCAGAGTGACCAAATTGCCTTTTTTACAGAGTTTTGCTTACACAAAAGCTTCAATTTTGACCAATTTCAGGCACATAAATTACTTTAAACACACTTATTTTAGTTGAAAAAGACTTAATTCACATCCAACAGTCGTTTGGAGTCAAAGATTAAATGTTAAAATTTCATCGATATGGACCATTTTGGGGATGTTCGACAGGTTCGGAGTCATCGTTTTTCATCAAAAATTAATTTTTCGGACTGTACCAAAAATGATTCAAATTGTCAAATGGATCGTGCCTCATGTTGAATAACCACTTTTTAACCCCTCAGAGTGACCAAAATTGCCATTTTTACAGAGTTTTGCTTACACAAAAGCTTCAATTTTGACCAATTTCAGGCACATAAATGACTTTAAACACACTTATTTTAGTTGAAAAAGACTTAATTCACATCCAACAGTTGTTTGGAGTCAAAAGAATAAATGTTAAAATGTCATCGATATGGACCATTTTGGGGTACGTTCGACAGGTCCGGAGTCATCGTTTTTCATCAGAAAATGAATTTTTCGGACTGTACCAAAAATGATTCAAAAAGGCAAAGTGATGGTGCCTCAGGTTGAATAACCACTTTTTAACCCCTCAGAGTGACCAACATTGCCATTTTTACAGAGTTTTGCTTACACAAAAGCTTCAATTTTGACCAATTTCAGGCACATAAATTACTTTAAACACACTTATTTTAGTTGAAAAAGACTTAATTCACATCCAACAGTCGTTTGGAGTCAAAAGATTAAATGTTAAAATTTCATCGATATGGACCATTTTGGGGACGTTCGACAGGTCCGGAGTCATCGTTTTTCATCAGAAAATGAATTTTTCGGACTATACCAAAAATGATTCAAAATGTCAAATTGATCGTGCCTCATGTTCAATAACCACTTTTTAACCCCTCAGAGTTCCCAAAATTGCCATTTTTACAGAGTTTTGCCTACTCAAAAGCTTCAATTTTGACCAATTTCAGGCACATAAATGACTTTAAACACACTTATTTTAGTTGAAAAAGATTGAAAAGTTGAAATTCACATCCAACAGTCGTTTGGAGTCAAAGGATTAAATGTTAAAATTTCATCGATATGGACCATTTTGGGGACGTTCGACAGGTCCGGAGTCATCGTTTTTCATCAGAAAATGAATTTTTCGGACTATACCAAAAAATGATTCAAAATGTCAAATGGATCGTGCCTCATGTTGAATAACCACTTTTTAACCCCTCAGAGTGACCAAAATTGCCATTTTTTACAGAGTTTTGCTTACACAAAAGCTTCAATTTTGACTAATTTCAGGCACATGAATGACTTTAAACACACTTATTTTAGTTGAAAAAGACTTAATTCACATCCAACAGTCGTTTGGAGTCAAAAGATTAAATGTTAAAATTTCATCGATATGGACCATTTTGGGGACGTTCGACAGGTCCGGAGTCATCGTTTTTCATCAGAAAATGAATTTTTCGGACTATACCAAAAATGATTCAAAATGTCAAATGGATCGTGCCTCATGTTGAATAACCACTTTTTAACCCCTCAGAGTGACCAAAATTGCCATTTTTACAGAGTTTTGCTTACACAAAAGCTTCAATTTTGACTAATTTCAGGCACATAAATGACTTTAAACACACTTTTTTTATTTGAAAAAGACTTAATTCACATCCAACAGTCGTTTGGAGTCAAAAGATTAAGGGCCCCATTAGATGGCGGGCGGGCTTTGCCCGCCCGCCATCCTGTCGGAAATCGGGACCGCCCGCCCTAAGGGCGGGGGTCCCGCACACACCATTAGGATGTGCCCCCCACAGTGGCGGGCACATCCTGTATTTTCAGCATTGTGGCGGGCGGTGCGCTCTGCACCGCCCGCCACAATGCAGAAAATGCACTTTCACATTTTCATTTGCAAAGCGGCAGGCACCGCGCGGTGCCTGCCGCTTTGCAAATGAGAATGAAGGGGGGTACCACAGGTACCCCCCATGTGGCACCCCCCACCTGTACTTCACTCTGGGGGCCCGCAGGGGGCCCCCAGAGTGAAGACCGCATGCCTTTCCGTGGCGGCAGCGCCGCCGCGGAAAGCCATCTAAAAATGCCCATGGTAATATTGCGGGCGGTGTCTAACAGACACCGCCTGCATGTTACTCGTTTTCCGCCCCGGCCGCTAGGCGACCGGGCGGAAAACAGGCGGGCGGTATTTTGCACCGCCACCTTCCCTCCGCCATCCTAATATGGCGGGGGGATTTGGGCTTGCAATGTCGGGCGGTTTGCCTCCGCCAGGCCGGCGGTGGCCACCGCCAGCCTGGCGGAGGCAAACCGCCCGTCATCCTAATGGGGCCCTAAATGTTAAAATTTCATCGATATGGACCATTTTGGGGACATTCGACAGGTCCGGAGTCATCGTTTTTCATCAGAAAATGAATTTTAGGACTGTACCAAAAATGATTCAAAATGTCAAAGTGATGGTGCCTCAGGTTGAATAACCACTTTTAACCCCTCAGAGTGACCAAAATTGCCTTTTTTACAGAGTTTGCTTACACAAAAGCTTCAATTTTGACCAATTTCAGGCACATAAATTACTTTAAACACACTTATTTTAGTTGAAAAAGACTTAATTCACATCCAACAGTCGTTTGGAGTCAAAAGATTAAATGTTAAAATTTCATCGATATGGACCATTTTGGGGGCGTTCGACAGGTCCGGAGTCATCGTTTTTCATCAGAAAATGAATTTTCGGACTATACCAAAAATGATTCAAAATGTCAAATGGATCGTGCCTCATGTTGAATAACCACTTTTTAACCCCTCAGAGTGACCAAAATTGCCATTTTTACAGAGTTTTGCCTACTCAAAAGCTTCAATTTTGACCAATTTCAGGCACATAAATGACTTTAAACACACTTATTTTAGTTGAAAAAGACTTAATTCACATCCAACAGTCGTTTGGAGTCAAAGGATTAAATGTTAAAATTTCATCGATATGGACCATTTTTGGGGACGTTCGACAGGTCCGGAGTCATCGTTTTTCATCAGAAAATGAATTTTTCGACTATACCAAAAATGATTCAAAATGTCAAATGGATCGTGCCTCATGTTGAATAACCACTTTTAACCCCTCAGAGTGACCAAAATTGCCATTTTTACAGAGTTTTGCTTACACAAAAGCTTCAATTTGACTAATTTCAGGCACATAAATGACTTTAAACACACTTATTTTAGTTGAAAAAGACTTAATTTCACATCCAACAGTCGTTTGGAGTCAAAAGATTAAATGTTAAAATTTCATCGATATGGACCATTTTGGGGACATTCGACAGGTCCGGAGTCATCGTTTTTCATCAGAAAATGAATTTTTCGGACTGTACCAAAAATGATTCAAAATGTCAAAGTGATGGTGCCTCAGGTTGAATAACCACTTTTTAACCCTCAGAGTGACCAAATTGCCATTTTTACAGAGTTTTGCTTACACAAAAAGCTTCAATTTTGACCAATTTCAGGCACATAAATGACTTTAAACACACTTATTTTAGTTGAAAAAGACTTAATTCACATCCAACAGTTGTTTGGAGTCAAAAGAATAAATGTTTAAAATGTCATCGATATGGACCATTTTGGGTACGTTCGACAGGTCCGGAGTCATCGTTTTTCATCAGAAAATGAAATTTTTCGGACTGTACCAAAAATGATTCAAAAGGCAAAGTGATGGTGCCTCAGGTTGAATAACCACTTTTTAACCCCTCAGAGTGACCAACATTGCCATTTTTACAGAGTTTTGCTTACACAAAAGCTTCAATTTTGACCAATTTTCAGGCACATAAATTACTTTAAACACACTTATTTTAGTTGAAAAAAGACTTAATTCACATCCAACAGTCGTTTGGAGTCAAAAGATTAAAATGTTAAAATTTCATCGATATGGACCATTTTGGGGACGTTCGACAGGTCGGAGTCATCGTTTTTCATCAGAAAATGAATTTTCGGACTATACCAAAAATGATTCAAAATGTCAAATTGATCGTGCCTCATGTTCAATAACCACTTTTTAACCCCTCAGAGTTCCCAAATTGCCATTTTTACAGAGTTTTGCCTACTCAAAAGCTTCAATTTTGACCAATTTCAGGCACATAAATGACTTTAAACACACTTATTTTAGTTGAAAAGATTGAAAAGTTGAAAATTCACATCCAACAGTCGTTTGGAGTCAAAGGATTAAATGTTAAAATTTCATCGATATGGGACCATTTTGGGGACGTTCGACAGGTCCGGAGTCATCGTTTTTCATCAGAAAATGAATTTTCGACTATACCAAAAATGATTCAAAATGTCAAATGGATCGTGCCTCATGTTGAATAACCACTTTTTAACCCCTCAGAGTGACCAAAATTGCCATTTTACAGAGTTTTGCTTACACAAAAGCTTCAATTTTGACTAATTTCAGGCACATGAATTGACTTTAAACACACTTATTTTAGTTGAAAAGACTTAATTCACATCCAACAGTCGTTTGGAGTCAAAAGATTAAATGTTAAAATTTCATCGATATGGACCATTTTGGGGACGTTCGACAGGTCCGGAGTCATCGTTTTTCATCAGAAAATGATTTTTCGGACTATACCAAAATGATTCAAAATGTCAAATGGATCGTGCCTCATGTTGAATAACCACTTTTTAACCCCTCAGGAGTGACCAAAATTGCCATTTTTACAGAGTTTTGCTTACACAAAAGCTTCAATTTTGACTAATTTCAGGCACATAAATGACTTTAAAACACACTTTTTTTATTTGAAAAAAGGACTTAATTCACATCCAACAGTCGTTTGGAGTCAAAAGATTAAGGGCCCCATTAGGATGGCGGGCGGGGCTTTGCCCGCCCGCCATCCTGTCGGAAATCGGGACCGCCGCCCTAAGGGCGGGGGTCCCGCACACACCATTAGGATGTGCCCCCCACAGTGGCGGGCACATCCTGTATTTTCAGCATTGTGGCGGGCGGTGCGCTCTGCACCGCCCGCCACAATGCAGAAAATGCACTTTCACATTTTCATTTGCAAAGCGGCAGGCACCGGCGCGGTGCCTGCCGCTTTGCAAATGAGAATGAAGGGGGGTACCACAGGTACCCCCATGTGCACCCCCCCACCTGTACTTCACTCTGGGGGCCCGCAGGGGGCCCCCAGAGTGAAGACCGCATGCCTTTCCGTGGCGGCAGCGCCGCCGCGGAAAGCCATCTAAAAATGCCCATGGTAATATTGCGGGCGGTGTCTAACAGACACCGCCTGCATGTACTCGTTTTTCCGCCCCGGCCGCTAGGCGACCGGGGCGGAAAACAGGCGGGCGGTATTTTGCACCGCCACCTTCCCCTCCGCCATCCTAATATGGCGGGGGGATTTGGGCTTGCAATGTCGGGCGGTTTGCCTCCGCCAGGCCGGCGGTGGCCACCGCCAGCCTGGCGGAGGCAAACCGCCCGTCATCCTAATGGGGCCCTAAATGTTAAAATGTCATCGATATGGACCATTTTGGGGACATTCGACAGGTCCGGAGTCATCGTTTTTCATCAGAAAAATGAATTTTTCGGACTGTACCAAAAAATGATTCAAAATGTCAAAGTGATGGTGCCTCAGGTTGAATAACCACTTTTTTAACCCCTCAGAGTGACCAAAATTGCCTTTTTTACAGAGTTTTGCTTACACAAAAGCTTCAATTTTGACCAATTTCAGGCACATAAATTACTTTAAACACACTTATTTTAGTTGAAAAAGACTTAAATTCACATCCAAACAGTCGTTTGGAGTCAAAAGATTAAATGTTAAAATTTCATCGATATGGACCATTTTTGGGGGCGTTCGACAGGTCCGGAGTCATCGTTTTTCATCAAGAAAATGAATTTTTCGGGACTATACCAAAAATGATTCAAAATGTCAAATGGATCGTGCCTCATGTTGAATAACCACTTTTTAACCCCTCAGAGTGACCAAAATTGCCATTTTTACAGAGTTTTGCCTACTCAAAAGCTTCAATTTTGACCAATTTCAGGCACATAAATGACTTTAAACACACTTATTTTAGTTGAAAAAGACTTAATTCACATCCAACAGTCGTTTGGAGTCAAAGGATTAAATGTTAAAATTTCATCGATATGGACCATTTTGGGGACGTTCGACAGGTCCGGAGTCATCGTTTTTCATCAGAAAATGAATTTTCGGACTATACCAAAAATGATTCAAAATGTCAAATGGATCGTGCCTCATGTTGAATAACCACTTTTTAACCCCTCAGAGTGACCAAAATTGCCATTTTTACAGAGTTTTTGCTTACACAAAAGCTTCAATTTTGACTAATTTCAGGCACATAAATGACTTTAAACACACTTATTTTAGTTGAAAAAGACTTAATTCACATCCAACAGTCGTTTGGAGTCAAAAGATTAAATGTTAAAATTTCATCGATATGACCATTTTGGGACATTCGACAGGTCCGGAGTCATCGTTTTCATCAGAAAATGAATTTTTCGGACTGTACCAAAAATGATTCAAAATGTCAAAGTGATGGTGCCTCAGGTTGAATAACCACTTTTTAACCCCTCAGAGTGACCAAAATTGCCTTTTTTACAGAGTTTTGCTTACACAAAAGCTTCAATTTTGACCAATTTCAGCACATAAATTACTTTAAACACACTTATTTTAGTTGAAAAAGACTTAATTCACATCCAACAGTCGTTTGGAGTCAAAAGATTAAATGTTAAAATTTCATCGATATGACCATTTTGGGGATGTTCGACAGGTTCGGAGTCATCGTTTTTCATCAAAAAATTAATTTTTCGGACTGTACCAAAAAATGATTCAAATTGTCAAATGGATCGTGCCTCATGTTGAATAACCACTTTTTAACCCCTCAGAGTGACCAAAATTGCAATTTTTACAGAATTTTGCTTACACAAAAGCTTCAATTTTGGACCAATTTCAGGCACATAAATGACTTTAAACACACTTATTTTAGTTGAAAAAGGATTTAATTCACATCCAACAGTTGTTTGGAGTCAAAAGAATAAATGTTAAAATGTCATCGATATGGACCATTTTGGGTACGTTCGACAGGTCCGGAGTCATCGTTTTTCATCAGAAAATGAATTTTTCGGACTGTACCAAAAATGATTCAAAAAGGCAAAGTGATGGTGCCTCAGGTTGAATAACCACTTTTTAACCCCTCAGAGTGACCAACATTGCCATTTTTACAGAGTTTTGCTTACACAAAAGCTTCAATTTTGACCAATTTCAGGCACATAAATTACTTTAAACACACTTATTTTAGTTGAAAAAGACTTAATTCACATCCAACAGTCGTTTGGAGTCAAAGGATTAAATGTTAAAATTTCATCGATATGGACCATTTTGGGGACGTTCGACAGGTCCGGAGTCATCGTTTTTCATCAGAAAATGAATTTTTCGGACTATACCAAAATGATTCAAAATGTCAAATGGATCGTGCCTCATGTTGAATAACCACTTTTTAACCCCTCAGAGTGACCAAAATTGCCATTTTTACAGAGTTTTGCTTACACAAAAGCTTCAATTTTGACTAATTTCAGGCACATAAATGACTTTAAACACACTTATTTTAGTTGAAAAAGACTTATTCACATCCAACAGTCGTTTGGAGTCAAAGGATTAAATGTTAAAATTTCATCGATATGGGACCATTTTGGGGACGTTCGACAGGTCCGGAGTCATCGTTTTTCATCAGAAAATGAATTTTCGGACTATACCAAAAATGATTCAAAATGTCAAATGGATCGTGCCTCATGTTGAATAACCACTTTTTAACCCCTCAGAGTGACCAAAATTGCCATTTTTACAGAGTTTTGCTTACACAAAAGCTTCAATTTTGACTAATTTCAGGCACATAAATGACTTTAAACACACTTATTTTAGTTGAAAAAGACTTAATTCACATCCAACAGTCGTTTGAAGTCAAAAGATTAAATGTTAAAATTTCATCGATATGGACCATTTTGGGGACATTCGACAGGTCCGGAGTCATCGTTTTTCATCAGAAAATGAATTTTCGGACTGTACCAAAAATGATTCAAAATGTCAAAGTGATGGTGCCTCAGGTTGAATAACCACTTTTTAACCCCTCAGAGTGACCAAAATTGCCTTTTTTACAGAGTTTTTGCTTACACAAAAGCTTCAATTTTGACCAATTTCAGGCACATAAATTACTTTAAAAACACACTTATTTTAGTTGAAAAAGACTTAATTCACATCCAACAGTCGTTTGGAGTCAAAAGATTAAATGTTAAAATTTCATCGATATGGACCATTTTGGGGATGTTCGACAGGTTCGGAGTCATCGTTTTTCATCAAAAAATTAATTTTTCGGACTGTACCAAAAATGATTCAAATTGTCAAATGGATCGTGCCTCATGTTGAATAACCACTTTTTAACCCCTCAGAGTGACCAAAATTGCCATTTTTACAGAGTTTTGCTTACACAAAAGCTTCAATTTTGACCAATTTCAGGCACATAAATGACTTTAAACACACTTATTTTAGTTGAAAAAGTCATAATTCACATCCAACAGTCGTTTGGAGTCAAAAGATTAAATGTTAAAAATTTCATCGATATGGACCATTTTGGGGGCGTTCGACAGGTCCGGAGTCATCGTTTTTCATCAGAAAATGAATTTTTTGGACTATACCAAAAATGATTCAAAATGTCAAATGGATCGTGCCTCATGTTGAATAACCACTTTTTAACCCCTCAGAGTGACCAAAATTGCAATTTTTACAGAATTTTGCTTACACAAAAGCTTCAATTTTGACCAATTTCAGGCACATAAATGACTTTAAACACACTTATTTTAGTTGAAAAAGACTTAATTCACATCCAACAGTTGTTTAGAGTCAAAAGAATAAATGTTAAAATGTCATCGATATGGACCATTTTGGGTACGTTCGACAGGTCCGGAGTCATCGTTTTTCATCAGAAAATGAATTTTTCGGACTGTACCAAAAATGATTCAAAAAGGCAAAGTGATGGTGCCTCAGGTTGAATAACCACTTTTTAACCCCTCAGAGTGACCAACATTGCCATTTTTACAGAGTTTTGCTTACACAAAAGCTTCAATTTTGACCAATTTCAGGCACATAAATTACTTTAAACACACTTATTTTAGTTGAAAAAGACTTAATTCACATCCAACAGTCGTTTGGAGTCAAAAGATTAAATGTTAAAATTTCATCGATATGGACCATTTTGGGGACGTTCGACAGGTCCGGAGTCATCGTTTTTCATCAGAAAATGAATTTTTCGGACTATACCAAAAATGATTCAAAATGTCAAATTGATCGTGCCTCATGTTCAATAACCACTTTTTAACCCCTCAGAGTTCCCAAAATTGCCATTTTTACAGAGTTTTGCCTACTCAAAAGCTTCAATTTTGACCAATTTCAGGCACATAAATGACTTTAAACACACTTATTTTAGTTGAAAAAGACTTAATTCACATCCAACAGTCGTTTGGAGTCAAAGGATTAAATGTTAAAATTTCATCGATATGGACCATTTTGGGGACGTTCGACAGGTCCGGAGTCATCGTTTTTCATCAGAAAATGAATTTTTCGGACTATACCAAAAATGATTCAAAATGTCAAATGGATCGTGCCTCATGTTGAATAACCACTTTTTAACCCCTCAGAGTGACCAAAATTGCCATTTTTACAGAGTTTTGCTTACACAAAAGCTTCAATTTTGACTAATTTCAGGCACATAAATGACTTTAAACACACTTATTTTAGTTGAAAAAGACTTAATTCACATCCAACAGTCGTTTGGAGTCAAAAGATTAAATGTTAAAATTTCATCGATATGGACCATTTTGGGGACGTTCGACAGGTCCGGAGTCATCGTTTTTCATCAGAAAATGAATTTTTCGGACTATACCAAAAATGATTCAAAATGTCAAATGGATCGTGCCTCATGTTGAATAACCACTTTTTAACCCCTCAGAGTGACCAAAATTGCCATTTTTACAGAGTTTTGCTTACACAAAAGCTTCAATTTTGACTAATTTCAGGCACATAAATGACTTTAAACACACTTATTTTAGTTGAAAAAGACTTAATTCACATCCAACAGTCGTTTGGAGTCAAAAGATTAAATGTTAAAATTTCATCGATATGGACCATTTTGGGGACATTCGACAGGTCCGGAGTCATCGTTTTTCATCAGAAAATGAATTTTTCGGACTGTACCAAAAATGATTCAAAATGTCAAAGTGATGGTGCCTCAGGTTGAATAACCACTTTTTAACCCCTCAGAGTGACCAAAATTGCCTTTTTTACAGAGTTTTGCTTACACAAAAGCTTCAATTTTGACCAATTTCAGGCACATAAATTACTTTAAACACACTTATTTTAGTTGAAAAAGACTTAATTCACATCCAACAGTCGTTTGGAGTCAAAAGATTAAATGTTAAAATTTCATCGATATGGACCATTTTGGGGATGTTCGACAGGTTCGGAGTCATCGTTTTTCATCAAAAAATTAATTTTTCGGACTGTACCAAAAATGATTCAAATTGTCAAATGGATCGTGCCTCATGTTGAATAACCACTTTTTAACCCCTCAGAGTGACCAAAATTGCCATTTTTACAGAGTTTTGCTTACACAAAAGCTTCAATTTCGACCAATTTCAGGCACATAAATGACTTTAAACACACTTATTTTAGTTGAAAAAGTCATAATTCACATGCAACAGTCGTTTGGAGTCAAAAGATTAAATGTTAAAATTTCATCGATATGGACCATTTTGGGGGCGTTCGACAGGTCCGGAGTCATCGTTTTTCATCAGAAAATGAATTTTTTGGACTATACCAAAAATGATTCAAAATGTCAAATGGATCGTGCCTCATGTTGAATAACCACTTTTTAACCCCTCAGAGTGACCAAAATTGCAATTTTTACAGAATTTTGCTTACACAAAAGCTTCAATTTTGACCAATTTCAGGCACATAAATGACTTTAAACACACTTATTTTAGTTGAAAAAGACTTAATTCACATCCAACAGTTGTTTGGAGTCAAAAGAATAAATGTTAAAATGTCATCGATATGGACCATTTTGGGTACGTTCGACAGGTCCGGAGTCATCGTTTTTCATCAGAAAATGAATTTTTCGGACTGTACCAAAAATGATTCAAAAAGGCAAAGTGATGGTGCCTCAGGTTGAATAACCACTTTTTAACCCCTCAGAGTGACCAACATTGCCATTTTTACAGAGTTTAGCTTACACAAAAGCTTCAATTTTGACCAATTTCAGGCACATAAATTACTTTAAACACACTTATTTTAGTTGAAAAAGACTTAATTCACATCCAACAGTCGTTTGGAGTCAAAAGATTAAATGTTAAAATTTCATCGATATGGACCATTTTGGGGACGTTCGACAGGTCGGGAGTCATCGTTTTTCATCAGAAAATGAATTTTTCGGACTATACCAAAAATGATTCAAAATGAGAAATTGATCGTGCCTCATGTTGAATAACCACTTTTTAACCCCTCAGAGTTCCCAAATTGCCATTTTTTACAGAGTTTTGCCTACTCAAAAGCTTCAATTTTGACCAATTTCAGGCACATAAATGACTTTAAACACACTTATTTTATTTGAAAAAGTCATAATTCACATCCAACAGTCGTTTGGAGTCAAAAGATTAAATGTTAAAATTTCATCGATATGGACCATTTTGGGGATGTTCGACAGGTCCGGAGTCATCGTTTTTCATCAAAAATTAATTTTTCGGACTGTACCAAAAATGATTCAAAATGTCAAATGGATCTTGCCTCATGTTAAATAACCACTTTTTAACCCCTCAGAGTGACCAAAATTGCCATTTTTACAGAGTTTTGCTTACACAAAAGCTTCAATTTTGACCAATTTCAGGCACATAAATGACTTTAAACACACTTATTTTAGTTGAAAAAGACTTAATTCACATCCAACAGTCGTTTGGAGTCAAAGGATTAAATGTTAAAAATTTCATCGATATGGACCATTTTGGGGACGTTCGACAGGTCCGGAGTCATCGTTTTTCATCAGAAAATGAATTTTTCGGACTATACCAAAAATGATTCAAAATGTCAAATGGATCGTGCCTCATGTTGAATAACCACTTTTTAACCCCTCAGAGTGACCAAAATTGCCATTTTTACAGAGTTTTGCTTACACAAAAGCTTCAATTTTGACCAATTTCAGGCACATAAATGACTTTAAACACACTTATTTTAGTTGAAAAAGACTTAATTCACATCCAACAGTTGTTTGGAGTCAAAAGAATAAAAATTAAAATTTCATCGATATGGACCATTTTTGGGGGCGTTCGACAGGTCCGGAGTCATCGTTTTCATCAGAAATAAATTTTTCGACTATACCAAAAATGATTCAAAATGTCAAATTGATCATGCCTCATGTTGAATAACCACTTTTTAACCCTCAGAGTGACCAAAATTGCCATTTTTACAGAGTTTTGCTTACACAAAAAGCTTCAATTTTGAACAATTTCAGGCACATAAATGACTTTAAACACACTTATTTTAGTTGAAAAAGTCATAATTCACATCCAACAGTCGTTTGGAGTCAAAAGATTAAATGTTAAAATTTCATCGATATGGACCATTTTGGGTACGTTCGACAGGTCCGGAGTCATCGTTTTTCATCAGAAAATGAATTTTTCGGACTGTACCAAAAATGATTCAAAAAGGCAAAGTGATGGTGCCTCAGGTTGAATCACCACTTTTTAACCCCTCAGAGTGACCAACATTGCCATTTTTACAGAGTTTTGCTTACACAAAAGCTTCAATTTTGACCAATTTCAGGCACATAAATTACTTTAAACACACTTATTTTAGTTGAAAAAGACTTAATTCACATCCAACAGTCGTTTGGAGTCAAAAGATTAAATGTTAAAATTTCATCGATATGGGACCATTTTGGGGACGTTCGACAGGTCCGGAGTCATCGTTTTTCATCAGAAAATGAATTTTTCGGACTATACCAAAAAATGATTCAAAATGTCAAATTGATCGTTGCCCTCATGTTGAATAAACCACTTTTTAAACCCCTCAGAGTTATTGCCATTTTTACAGAGTTTTGCCTACTCAAAAGCTTCAATTTTGACCAATTTCAGGCACATAAATGACTTTAAACACACTTATTTTATTTGAAAAAGTCATAATTCACATCCAACAGTCGTTTGGAGTCAAAAGATTAAATGTTAAAATTTCATCGATATGGACCATTTTGGGGATGTTCGACAGGTCCGGAGTCATCGTTTTTCATCAAAAAATTAATTTTTCGGACTGTACCAAAAATGATTCAAAATGTCAAATGGATCTTGCCTCATGTTAAATAACCACTTTTTAACCCCTCAGAGTGACCAAAATTGCCATTTTTACAGAGTTTTGCTTACACAAAAGCTTCAATTTTGACCAATTTCAGGCACATAAATGACTTTAAACACACTTATTTTAGTTGAAAAAGACTTAATTCACATCCAACAGTCGTTTGGAGTCAAAGGATTAAATGTTAAAATTTCATCGATATGGACCATTTTGGGGACGTTCGACAGGTCCGGAGTCATCGTTTTTCATCAGAAAATGAATTTTTCGGACTATACCAAAAATGATTCAAAATGTCAAATGGATCGTGCCTCATGTTGAATAACCACTTTTTAACCCCTCAGAGTGACCAAAATTGCCATTTTTACAGAGTTTTGCTTACACAAAAGCTTCAATTTTGACCAATTTCAGGCACATAAATGACTTTAAACACACTTATTTTAGTTGAAAAAGACTTAATTCACATCCAACAGTTGTTTGGAGTCAAAAGAATAAAAATTAAAATTTCATCGATATGGACCATTTTGGGGACGTTCGACAGGTCCGGAGTCATCGTTTTTCATCAGAAAATGAATTTTTCGGACTATACCAAAAATTATTCAAAATGTCAAATAGATCGTGCCTCATGTTGAATAACCACTTTTTAACCCCTCAGAGTGACCAAAATTGCCATTTTTACAGAGTTTTGCTTACACAAAAGCTTCAATTTTGACTAATTTCAGGCACATAAATGACTTTAAACACACTTATTTTAGTTGAAAAAGACTTAATTCACATCCAACAGTCGTTTGGAGTCAAAAGATTAAATGTTAAAATTTCATCGATATGGACCATTTTGGGGACATTCGACAGGTCCGGAGTCATCGTTTTTCATCAGAAAATGAATTTTTCGGACTGTACCAAAAATGATTCAAAATGTCAAAGTGATGGTGCCTCAGGTTGAATAACCACTTTTTAACCCCTCAGAGTGACCAAAATTGCCTTTTTTACAGAGTTTTGCTTACACAAAAGCTTCAATTTTGACCAATTTCAGGCACATAAATTACTTTAAACACACTTATTTTAGTTGAAAAAGACTTAATTCACATCCAACAGTCGTTTGGAGTCAAAAGATTAAATGTTAAAATTTCATCGATATGGACCATTTTGGGGATGTTCGACAGGTTCGGAGTCATCGTTTTTCATCAAAAAATTAATTTTTCGGACTGTACCAAAAATGATTCAAATTGTCAAATGGATCGTGCCTCATGTTGAATAACCACTTTTTAACCCCTCAGAGTGACCAAAATTGCCATTTTTACAGAGTTTTGCTTACACAAAAGCTTCAATTTCGACCAATTTCAGGCACATAAATGACTTTAAACACACTTATTTTAGTTGAAAAAGTCATAATTCACATGCAACAGTCGTTTGGAGTCAAAAGATTAAATGTTAAAATTTCATCGATATGGACCATTTTGGGGGCGTTCGACAGGTCCGGAGTCATCGTTTTTCATCAGAAAATGAATTTTTTGGACTATACCAAAAATGATTCAAAATGTCAAATGGATCGTGCCTCATGTTGAATAACCACTTTTTAACCCCTCAGAGTGACCAAAATTGCCATTTTTACAGAGTTTTGCTTACACAAAAGCTTCAATTTTGACCAATTTCAGGCACATAAATTACTTTAAACACACTTATTTTAGTTGAAAAAGACTTAATTCACATCCAACAGTCGTTTGGAGTCAAAAGATTAAATGTTAAAATTTCATCGATATGGACCATTTTGGGGACGTTCGACAGGTCGGGAGTCATCGTTTTTCATCAGAAAATGAATTTTTCGGACTATACCAAAAATGATTCAAAATGTCAAATTGATCGTGCCTCATGTTGAATAACCACTTTTTAACCCCTCAGAGTTCCCAAAATTGCCATTTTTACAGAGTTTTGCCTACTCAAAAGCTTCAATTTTGACCAATTTCAGGCACATAAATGACTTTAAACACACTTATTTTATTTGAAAAAGTCATAATTCACATCCAACAGTCGTTTGGAGTCAAAAGATTAAATGTTAAAATTTCATCGATATGGACCATTTTGGGGATGTTCGACAGGTCCGGAGTCATCGTTTTTCATCAAAAAATTAATTTTTCGGACTGTACCAAAAATGATTCAAAATGTCAAATGGATCTTGCCTCATGTTAAATAACCACTTTTTAACCCCTCAGAGTGACCAAAATTGCCATTTTTACAGAGTTTTGCTTACACAAAAGCTTCAATTTTGACCAATTTCAGGCACATAAATGACTTTAAACACACTTATTTTAGTTGAAAAAGACTTAATTCACATCCAACAGTCGTTTGGAGTCAAAGGATTAAATGTTAAAATTTCATCGATATGGACCATTTTGGGGACGTTCGACAGGTCCGGAGTCATCGTTTTTCATCAGAAAATGAATTTTTCGGACTATACCAAAAATGATTCAAAATGTCAAATGGATCGTGCCTCATGTTGAATAACCACTTTTTAACCCCTCAGAGTGACCAAAATTGCCATTTTTACAGAGTTTTGCTTACACAAAAGCTTCAATTTTGACCAATTTCAGGCACATAAATGACTTTAAACACACTTATTTTAGTTGAAAAAGACTTAATTCACATCCAACAGTTGTTTGGAGTCAAAAGAATAAAAATTAAAATTTCATCGATATGGACCATTTTGGGGGCGTTCGACAGGTCCGGAGTCATCGTTTTTCATCAGAAAATAAATTTTTCGGACTATACCAAAAATGATTCAAAATGTCAAATTGATCATGCCTCATGTTGAATAACCACTTTTTAACCCCTCAGAGTGACCAAAATTGCCATTTTTACAGAGTTTTGCTTACACAAAAGCTTCAATTTTGAACAATTTCAGGCACATAAATGACTTTAAACACACTTATTTTAGTTGAAAAAGTCATAATTCACATCCAACAGTCGTTTGGAGTCAAAAGATTAAATGTTAAAATTTCATCGATATGGACCATTTTGGGTACGTTCGACAGGTCCGGAGTCATCGTTTTTCATCAGAAAATGAATTTTTCGGACTGTACCAAAAATGATTCAAAAAGGCAAAGTGATGGTGCCTCAGGTTGAATCACCACTTTTTAACCCCTCAGAGTGACCAACATTGCCATTTTTACAGAGTTTTGCTTACACAAAAGCTTCAATTTTGACCAATTTCAGGCACATAAATTACTTTAAACACACTTATTTTAGTTGAAAAAGACTTAATTCACATCCAACAGTCGTTTGGAGTCAAAAGATTAAATGTTAAAATTTCATCGATATGGACCATTTTGGGGACGTTCGACAGGTCCGGAGTCATCGTTTTTCATCAGAAAATGAATTTTTCGGACTATACCAAAAATGATTCAAAATGTCAAATTGATCGTGCCTCATGTTGAATAACCACTTTTTAACCCCTCAGAGTTCCCAAAATTGCCATTTTTACAGAGTTTTGCCTACTCAAAAGCTTCAATTTTGACCAATTTCAGGCACATAAATGACTTTAAACACACTTATTTTATTTGAAAAAGTCATAATTCACATCCAACAGTCGTTTGGAGTCAAAAGATTAAATGTTAAAATTTCATCGATATGGACCATTTTGGGGATGTTCGACAGGTCCGGAGTCATCGTTTTTCATCAAAAAATTAATTTTTCGGACTGTACCAAAAATGATTCAAAATGTCAAATGGATCTTGCCTCATGTTAAATAACCACTTTTTAACCCCTCAGAGTGACCAAAATTGCCATTTTTACAGAGTTTTGCTTACACAAAAGCTTCAATTTTGACCAATTTCAGGCACATAAATGACTTTAAACACACTTATTTTAGTTGAAAAAGACTTAATTCACATCCAACAGTCGTTTGGAGTCAAAGGATTAAATGTTAAAATTTCATCGATATGGACCATTTTGGGGACGTTCGACAGGTCCGGAGTCATCGTTTTTCATCAGAAAATGAATTTTTCGGACTATACCAAAAATGATTCAAAATGTCAAATGGATCGTGCCTCATGTTGAATAACCACTTTTTAACCCCTCAGAGTGACCAAAATTGCCATTTTTACAGAGTTTTGCTTACACAAAAGCTTCAATTTTGACCAATTTCAGGCACATAAATGACTTTAAACACACTTATTTTAGTTGAAAAAGACTTAATTCACATCCAACAGTTGTTTGGAGTCAAAAGAATAAAAATTAAAATTTCATCGATATGGACCATTTTGGGGACGTTCGACAGGTCCGGAGTCATCGTTTTTCATCAGAAAATGAATTTTTCGGACTATACCAAAAATTATTCAAAATGTCAAATAGATCGTGCCTCATGTTGAATAACCACTTTTTAACCCCTCAGAGTGACCAAAATTGCCATTTTTACAGAGTTTTGCTTACACAAAAGCTTCAATTTTGACTAATTTCAGGCACATAAATGACTTTAAACACACTTATTTTAGTTGAAAAAGACTTAATTCACATCCAACAGTCGTTTGGAGTCAAAAGATTAAATGTTAAAATTTCATCGATATGGACCATTTTGGGGACGTTCGACAGGTCCGGAGTCATCGTTTTTCATCAGAAAATGAATTTTTCGGACTATACCAAAAATGATTCAAAATGTCAAATGGATCGTGCCTCATGTTGAATAACCACTTTTTAACCCCTCAGAGTGACCAAAATTGCCATTTTTACAGAGTTTTGCTTACACAAAAGCTTCAATTTTGACTAATTTCAGGCACATAAATGACTTTAAACACACTTATTTTAGTTGAAAAAGACTTAATTCACATCCAACAGTCGTTTGGAGTCAAAAGATTAAATGTTAAAATTTCATCGATATGGACCATTTTGGGGACATTCGACAGGTCCGGAGTCATCGTTTTTCATCAGAAAATGAATTTTTCGGACTGTACCAAAAATGATTCAAAATGTCAAAGTGATGGTGCCTCAGGTTGAATAACCACTTTTTAACCCCTCAGAGTGACCAAAATTGCCTTTTTACAGAGTTTTGCTTACACAAAAGCTTCAATTTTGACCAATTTCAGGCACATAAATTACTTTAAACACACTTATTTTAGTTGAAAAAGACTTAATTCACATCCAACAGTCGTTTGGAGTCAAAAGATTAAATGTTAAAATTTCATCGATATGGACCATTTTGGGGATGTTCGACAGGTTCGGAGTCATCGTTTTTCATCAAAAAATTAATTTTTCGGACTGTACCAAAAATGATTCAAAATGTCAAATGGATCGTGCCTCATGTTGAATAACCACTTTTTAACCCCTCAGAGTGACCAAAATTGCCATTTTTACAGAGTTTTGCTTACACAAAAGCTTCAATTTTGACCAATTTCAGGCACATAAATGACTTTAAACACACTTATTTTAGTTGAAAAAGTCATAATTCACATCCAACAGTCGTTTGGAGTCAAAAGATTAAATGTTAAAATTTCATCGATATGGACCATTTTGGGGGCGTTCGACAGGTCCGGAGTCATCGTTTTTCATCAGAAAATGAATTTTTTGGACTATACCAAAAATGATTCAAAATGTCAAATGGATCGTGCCTCATGTTGAATAACCACTTTTTAACCCCTCAGAGTGACCAAAATTGCAATTTTTACAGAATTTTGCTTACACAAAAGCTTCAATTTTGACCAATTTCAGGCACATAAATGACTTTAAACACACTTATTTTAGTTGAAAAAGACTTAATTCACATCCAACAGTTGTTTGGAGTCAAAAGAATAAATGTTAAAATGTCATCGATATGGACCATTTTGGGTACGTTCGACAGGTCCGGAGTCATCGTTTTTCATCAGAAAATGAATTTTTCGGACTGTACCAAAAATGATTCAAAAAGGCAAAGTGATGGTGCCTCAGGTTGAATAACCACTTTTTAACCCCTCAGAGTGACCAACATTGCCATTTTTACAGAGTTTTGCTTACACAAAAGCTTCAATTTTGACCAATTTCAGGCACATAAATTACTTTAAACACACTTATTTTAGTTGAAAAAGACTTAATTCACATCCAACAGTCGTTTGGAGTCAAAAGATTAAATGTTAAAATTTCATCGATATGGACCATTTTGGGGACGTTCGACAGGTCCGGAGTCATCGTTTTTCATCAGAAAATGAATTTTTCGGACTATACCAAAAATGATTCAAAATGTCAAATTGATCGTGCCTCATGTTGAATAACCACTTTTTAACCCCTCAGAGTTCCCAAAATTGCCATTTTTACAGAGTTTTGCCTACTCAAAAGCTTCAATTTTGACCAATTTCAGGCACATAAATGACTTTAAACACACTTATTTTATTTGAAAAAGTCATAATTCACATCCAACAGTCGTTTGGAGTCAAAAGATTAAATGTTAAAATTTCATCGATATGGACCATTTTGAGGATGTTCGACAGGTCCGGAGTCATCGTTTTTCATCAAAAAATTAATTTTTCGGACTGTACCAAAAATGATTCAAAATGTCAAATGGATCTTGCCTCATGTTAAATAACCACTTTTTAACCCCTCAGAGTGACCAAAATTGCCATTTTTACAGAGTTTTGCTTACACAAAAGCTTCAATTTTGACCAATTTCAGGCACATAAATGACTTTAAACACACTTATTTTAGTTGAAAAAGTCATAATTCACATCCAACAGTCGTTTGGAGTCAAAAGATTAAATGGTAAAATTTCATCGATATGGACCATTTTGGGGACGTTCGACAGGTCCGGAGTCATCGTTTTTCATCAGAAAATGAATTTTTCGGACTATACCAAAAATGATTCAAAATGTCAAATGGATCGTGCCTCATGTTGAATAACCACTTTTTAACCCCTCAGAGTGACCAAAATTGCCATTTTTACAGAGTTTTGCTTACACAAAAGCTTCAATTTTGACCAATTTCAGGCACATAAATGACTTTAAACACACTTATTTTAGTTGAAAAAGACTTAATTCACATCCAACAGTTGTTTGGAGTCAAAAGAATAAAAATTAAAATTTCATCGATATGGACCATTTTGGGGACGTTCGACAGGTCCGGAGTCATCGTTTTTCATCAGAAAATAAATTTTTCGGACTATACCAAAAATGATTCAAAATGTCAAATTGATCATGCCTCATGTTGAATAACCACTTTTTAACCCCTCAGAGTGACCAAAATTGCCATTTTTACAGAGTTTTGCTTACACAAAAGCTTCAATTTTGACTAATTTCAGGCACATAAATGACTTTAAACACACTTATTTTAGTTGAAAAAGACTTAATTCACATCCAACAGTCGTTTGGAGTCAAAAGATTAAATGTTAAAATTTCATCGATATGGACCATTTTGGGGACGTTCGACAGGTCCGGAGTCATCGTTTTTCATCAGAAAATGAATTTTTCGGACTATACCAAAAATGATTCAAAATGTCAAATGGATCGTGCCTCATGTTGAATAACCACTTTTTAACCCCTCAGAGTGACCAAAATTGCCATTTTTACAGAGTTTTGCTTACACAAAAGCTTCAATTTTGACTAATTTCAGGCACATAAATGACTTTAAACACACTTATTTTAGTTGAAAAAGACTTAATTCACATCCAACAGTCGTTTGGAGTCAAAAGATTAAATGTTAAAATTTCATCGATATGGACCATTTTGGGGACATTCGACAGGTCCGGAGTCATCGTTTTTCATCAGAAAATGAATTTTTCGGACTGTACCAAAAATGATTCAAAATGTCAAAGTGATGGTGCCTCAGGTTGAATAACCACTTTTTAACCCCTCAGAGTGACCAAAATTGCCTTTTTACAGAGTTTTGCTTACACAAAAGCTTCAATTTTGACCAATTTCAGGCACATAAATTACTTTAAACACACTTATTTTAGTTGAAAAAGACTTAATTCACATCCAACAGTCGTTTGGAGTCAAAAGATTAAATGTTAAAATTTCATCGATATGGACCATTTTGGGGATGTTCGACAGGTTCGGAGTCATCGTTTTTCATCAAAAAATTAATTTTTCGGACTGTACCAAAAATGATTCAAAATGTCAAATGGATCGTGCCTCATGTTGAATAACCACTTTTTAACCCCTCAGAGTGACCAAAATTGCCATTTTTACAGAGTTTTGCTTACACAAAAGCTTCAATTTTGACCAATTTCAGGCACATAAATGACTTTAAACACACTTATTTTAGTTGAAAAAGTCATAATTCACATCCAACAGTCGTTTGGAGTCAAAAGATTAAATGTTAAAATTTCATCGATATGGACCATTTTGGGGGCGTTCGACAGGTCCGGAGTCATCGTTTTTCATCAGAAAATGAATTTTTTGGACTATACCAAAAATGATTCAAAATGTCAAATGGATCGTGCCTCATGTTGAATAACCACTTTTTAACCCCTCAGAGTGACCAAAATTGCAATTTTTACAGAATTTTGCTTACACAAAAGCTTCAATTTTGACCAATTTCAGGCACATAAATGACTTTAAACACACTTATTTTAGTTGAAAAAGACTTAATTCACATCCAACAGTTGTTTGGAGTCAAAAGAATAAATGTTAAAATGTCATCGATATGGACCATTTTGGGTACGTTCGACAGGTCCGGAGTCATCGTTTTTCATCAGAAAATGAATTTTTCGGACTGTACCAAAAATGATTCAAACAGGCAAAGTGATGGTGCCTCAGGTTGAATAACCACTTTTTAACCCCTCAGAGTGACCAACATTGCCATTTTTACAGAGTTTTGCTTACACAAAAGCTTCAATTTTGACCAATTTCAGGCACATAAATTACTTTAAACACACTTATTTTAGTTGAAAAAGACTTAATTCACATCCAACAGTCGTTTGGAGTCAAAAGATTAAATGTTAAAATTTCATCGATATGGACCATTTTGGGGACGTTCGACAGGTCCGGAGTCATCGTTTTTCATCAGAAAATGAATTTTTCGGACTATACCAAAAATGATTCAAAATGTCAAATTGATCGTGCCTCATGTTGAATAACCACTTTTTAACCCCTCAGAGTTCCCAAAATTGCCATTTTTACAGAGTTTTGCCTACTCAAAAGCTTCAATTTTGACCAATTTCAGGCACATAAATGACTTTAAACACACTTATTTTATTTGAAAAAGTCATAATTCACATCCAACAGTCGTTTGGAGTCAAAAGATTAAATGTTAAAATTTCATCGATATGGACCATTTTGAGGATGTTCGACAGGTCCGGAGTCATCGTTTTTCATCAAAAAATTAATTTTTCGGACTGTACCAAAAATGATTCAAAATGTCAAATGGATCTTGCCTCATGTTAAATAACCACTTTTTAACCCCTCAGAGTGACCAAAATTGCCATTTTTACAGAGTTTTGCTTACACAAAAGCTTCAATTTTGACCAATTTCAGGCACATAAATGACTTTAAACACACTTATTTTAGTTGAAAAAGTCATAATTCACATCCAACAGTCGTTTGGAGTCAAAAGATTAAATGGTAAAATTTCATCGATATGGACCATTTTGGGGACGTTCGACAGGTCCGGAGTCATCGTTTTTCATCAGAAAATGAATTTTTCGGACTATACCAAAAATGATTCAAAATGTCAAATGGATCGTGCCTCATGTTGAATAACCACTTTTTAACCCCTCAGAGTGACCAAAATTGCCATTTTTACAGAGTTTTGCTTACACAAAAGCTTCAATTTTGACCAATTTCAGGCACATAAATGACTTTAAACACACTTATTTTAGTTGAAAAAGACTTAATTCACATCCAACAGTTGTTTGGAGTCAAAAGAATAAAAATTAAAATTTCATCGATATGGACCATTTTGGGGACGTTCGACAGGTCCGGAGTCATCGTTTTTCATCAGAAAATAAATTTTTCGGACTATACCAAAAATGATTCAAAATGTCAAATTGATCATGCCTCATGTTGAATAACCACTTTTTAACCCCTCAGAGTGACCAAAATTGCCATTTTTACAGAGTTTTGCTTACACAAAAGCTTCAATTTTGACTAATTTCAGGCACATAAATGACTTTAAACACACTTATTTTAGTTGAAAAAGACTTAATTCACATCCAACAGTCGTTTGGAGTCAAAAGATTAAATGTTAAAATTTCATCGATATGGACCATTTTGGGGACGTTCGACAGGTCCGGAGTCATCGTTTTTCATCAGAAAATGAATTTTTCGGACTATACCAAAAATGATTCAAAATGTCAAATGGATCGTGCCTCATGTTGAATAACCACTTTTTAACCCCTCAGAGTGACCAAAATTGCCATTTTTACAGAGTTTTGCTTACACAAAAGCTTCAATTTTGACTAATTTCAGGCACATAAATGACTTTAAACACACTTATTTTAGTTGAAAAAGACTTAATTCACATCCAACAGTCGTTTGGAGTCAAAAGATTAAATGTTAAAATTTCATCGATATGGACCATTTTGGGGACATTCGACAGGTCCGGAGTCATCGTTTTTCATCAGAAAATGAATTTTTCGGACTGTACCAAAAATGATTCAAAATGTCAAAGTGATGGTGCCTCAGGTTGAATAACCACTTTTTAACCCCTCAGAGTGACCAAAATTGCCTTTTTTACAGAGTTTTGCTTACACAAAAGCTTCAATTTTGACCAATTTCAGGCACATAAATTACTTTAAACACACTTATTTTAGTTGAAAAAGACTTAATTCACATCCAACAGTCGTTTGGAGTCAAAAGATTAAATGTTAAAATTTCATCGATATGGACCATTTTGGGGATGTTCGACAGGTTCGGAGTCATCGTTTTTCATCAAAAAATTAATTTTTCGGACTGTACCAAAAATGATTCAAAATGTCAAATGGATCGTGCCTCATGTTGAATAACCACTTTTTAACCCCTCAGAGTGACCAAAATTGCCATTTTTACAGAGTTTTGCTTACACAAAAGCTTCAATTTTGACCAATTTCAGGCACATAAATGACTTTAAACACACTTATTTTAGTTGAAAAAGTCATAATTCACATCCAACAGTCGTTTGGAGTCAAAAGATTAAATGTTAAAATTTCATCGATATGGACCATTTTGGGGGCGTTCGACAGGTCCGGAGTCATCGTTTTTCATCAGAAAATGAATTTTTTGGACTATACCAAAAATGATTCAAAATGTCAAATGGATCGTGCCTCATGTTGAATAACCACTTTTTAACCCCTCAGAGTGACCAAAATTGCAATTTTTACAGAATTTTGCTTACACAAAAGCTTCAATTTTGACCAATTTCAGGCACATAAATGACTTTAAACACACTTATTTTAGTTGAAAAAGACTTAATTCACATCCAACAGTTGTTTGGAGTCAAAAGAATAAATGTTAAAATGTCATCGATATGGACCATTTTGGGTACGTTCGACAGGTCCGGAGTCATCGTTTTTCATCAGAAAATTAATTTTTCGGACTGTACCAAAAATGATTCAAAATGTCAAATGGATCTTGCCTCATGTTGAATAACCACTTTTTAACCCCTCAGAGTGACCAAAATTGCCATTTTTACAGAGTTTTGCTTACACAAAAGCTTCAATTTTGACCAATTTCAGGCACATAAATTACTTTAAACACACTTATTTTAGTTGAAAAAGACTTAATTCACATCCAACAGTCGTTTGGAGTCAAAAGATTAAATGTTAAAATTTCATCGATATGGACCATTTTGGGGATGTTCGACAGGTTCGGAGTCATCGTTTTTCATCAAAAAATGAATTTTTCGGACTGTACCAAAAATGATTCAAAATGTCAAATGGATCGTGCCTCATGTTGAATAACCACTTTTTAACCCCTCAGAGTGACCAAAATTGCCATTTTTACAGAGTTTTGCTTACACAAAAGCTTCAATTTTGACCAATTTCAGGCACATAAATGACTTTAAACACACTTATTTTAGTTGAAAAAGTCATAATTCACATCCAACAGTCGTTTGGAGTCAAAAGATTAAATGTTAAAATTTCATCGATATGGACCATTTTGGGGGCGTTCGACAGGTCCGGAGTCATCGTTTTTCATCAGAAAATGAATTTTTTGGACTATACCAAAAATGATTCAAAATGTCAAATGGATCGTGCCTCATGTTGAATAACCACTTTTTAACCCCTCAGAGTGACCAAAATTGCAATTTTTACAGAATTTTGCTTACACAAAAGCTTCAATTTTGACCAATTTCAGGCACATAAATGACTTTAAACACACTTATTTTAGTTGAAAAAGACTTAATTCACATCCAACAGTTGTTTGGAGTCAAAAGAATAAATGTTAAAATGTCATCGATATGGACCATTTTGGGTACGTTCGACAGGTCCGGAGTCATCGTTTTTCATCAGAAAATGAATTTTTCGGACTGTACCAAAAATGATTCAAACAGGCAAAGTGATGGTGCCTCAGGTTGAATAACCACTTTTTAACCCCTCAGAGTGACCAACATTGCCATTTTTACAGAGTTTTGCTTACACAAAAGCTTCAATTTTGACCAATTTCAGGCACATAAATTACTTTAAACACACTTATTTTAGTTGAAAAAGACTTAATTCACATCCAACAGTCGTTTGGAGTCAAAAGATTAAATGTTAAAATTTCATCGATATGGACCATTTTGGGGACGTTCGACAGGTCCGGAGTCATCGTTTTTCATCAGAAAATGAATTTTTCGGACTATACCAAAAATGATTCAAAATGTCAAATTGATCGTGCCTCATGTTGAATAACCACTTTTTAACCCCTCAGAGTTCCCAAAATTGCCATTTTTACAGAGTTTTGCCTACTCAAAAGCTTCAATTTTGACCAATTTCAGGCACATAAATGACTTTAAACACACTTATTTTATTTGAAAAAGTCATAATTCACATCCAACAGTCGTTTGGAGTCAAAAGATTAAATGTTAAAATTTCATCGATATGGACCATTTTGAGGATGTTCGACAGGTCCGGAGTCATCGTTTTTCATCAAAAAATTAATTTTTCGGACTGTACCAAAAATGATTCAAAATGTCAAATGGATCTTGCCTCATGTTAAATAACCACTTTTTAACCCCTCAGAGTGACCAAAATTGCCATTTTTACAGAGTTTTGCTTACACAAAAGCTTCAATTTTGACCAATTTCAGGCACATAAATGACTTTAAACACACTTATTTGAGTTGAAAAAGTCATAATTCACATCCAACAGTCGTTTGGAGTCAAAAGATTAAATGGTAAAATTTCATCGATATGGACCATTTTGGGGACGTTCGACAGGTCCGGAGTCATCGTTTTTCATCAGAAAATGAATTTTTCGGACTATACCAAAAATGATTCAAAATGTCAAATGGATCGTGCCTCATGTTGAATAACCACTTTTTAACCCCTCAGAGTGACCAAAATTGCCATTTTTACAGAGTTTTGCTTACACAAAAGCTTCAATTTTGACCAATTTCAGGCACATAAATGACTTTAAACACACTTATTTTAGTTGAAAAAGACTTAATTCACATCCAACAGTTGTTTGGAGTCAAAAGAATAAAAATTAAAATTTCATCGATATGGACCATTTTGGGGACGTTCGACAGGTCCGGAGTCATCGTTTTTCATCAGAAAATAAATTTTTCGGACTATACCAAAAATGATTCAAAATGTCAAATTGATCATGCCTCATGTTGAATAACCACTTTTTAACCCCTCAGAGTGACCAAAATTGCCATTTTTACAGAGTTTTGCTTACACAAAAGCTTCAATTTTGACTAATTTCAGGCACATAAATGACTTTAAACACACTTATTTTAGTTGAAAAAGACTTAATTCACATCCAACAGTCGTTTGGAGTCAAAAGATTAAATGTTAAAATTTCATCGATATGGACCATTTTGGGGACGTTCGACAGGTCCGGAGTCATCGTTTTTCATCAGAAAATGAATTTTTCGGACTATACCAAAAATGATTCAAAATGTCAAATGGATCGTGCCTCATGTTGAATAACCACTTTTTAACCCCTCAGAGTGACCAAAATTGCCATTTTTACAGAGTTTTGCTTACACAAAAGCTTCAATTTTGACTAATTTCAGGCACATAAATGACTTTAAACACACTTATTTTAGTTGAAAAAGACTTAATTCACATCCAACAGTCGTTTGGAGTCAAAAGATTAAATGTTAAAATTTCATCGATATGGACCATTTTGGGGACATTCGACAGGTCCGGAGTCATCGTTTTTCATCAGAAAATGAATTTTTCGGACTGTACCAAAAATGATTCAAAATGTCAAAGTGATGGTGCCTCAGGTTGAATAACCACTTTTTAACCCCTCAGAGTGACCAAAATTGCCTTTTTTACAGAGTTTTGCTTACACAAAAGCTTCAATTTTGACCAATTTCAGGCACATAAATTACTTTAAACACACTTATTTTAGTTGAAAAAGACTTAATTCACATCCAACAGTCGTTTGGAGTCAAAAGATTAAATGTTAAAATTTCATCGATATGGACCATTTTGGGGATGTTCGACAGGTTCGGAGTCATCGTTTTTCATCAAAAAATTAATTTTTCGGACTGTACCAAAAATGATTCAAAATGTCAAATGGATCGTGCCTCATGTTGAATAACCACTTTTTAACCCCTCAGAGTGACCAAAATTGCCATTTTTACAGAGTTTTGCTTACACAAAAGCTTCAATTTTGACCAATTTCAGGCACATAAATGACTTTAAACACACTTATTTTAGTTGAAAAAGTCATAATTCACATCCAACAGTCGTTTGGAGTCAAAAGATTAAATGTTAAAATTTCATCGATATGGACCATTTTGGGGGCGTTCGACAGGTCCGGAGTCATCGTTTTTCATCAGAAAATGAATTTTTTGGACTATACCAAAAATGATTCAAAATGTCAAATGGATCGTGCCTCATGTTGAATAACCACTTTTTAACCCCTCAGAGTGACCAAAATTGCAATTTTTACAGAATTTTGCTTACACAAAAGCTTCAATTTTGACCAATTTCAGGCACATAAATGACTTTAAACACACTTATTTTAGTTGAAAAAGACTTAATTCACATCCAACAGTTGTTTGGAGTCAAAAGAATAAATGTTAAAATGTCATCGATATGGACCATTTTGGGTACGTTCGACAGGTCCGGAGTCATCGTTTTTCATCAGAAAATTAATTTTTCGGACTGTACCAAAAATGATTCAAAATGTCAAATGGATCTTGCCTCATGTTGAATAACCACTTTTTAACCCCTCAGAGTGACCAAAATTGCCATTTTTACAGAGTTTTGCTTACACAAAAGCTTCAATTTTGACCAATTTCAGGCACATAAATTACTTTAAACACACTTATTTTAGTTGAAAAAGACTTAATTCACATCCAACAGTCGTTTGGAGTCAAAAGATTAAATGTTAAAATTTCATCGATATGGACCATTTTGGGGACGTTCGACAGGTCCGGAGTCATCGTTTTTCATCAGAAAATGAATTTTTCGGACTATACCAAAAATGATTCAAAATGTCAAATTGATCGTGCCTCATGTTGAATAATCACTTTTTAACCCCTCAGAGTTCCCAAAATTGCCATTTTTACAGAGTTTTGCCTACTCAAAAGCTTCAATTTTGACCAATTTCAGGCACATAAATGACTTTAAACACACTTATTTTATTTGAAAAAGTCATAATTCACATCCAACAGTCGTTTGGAGTCAAAAGATTAAATGTTAAAATTTCATCGATATGGACCATTTTGAGGATGTTCGACAGGTCCGGAGTCATCGTTTTTCATCAAAAAATTAATTTTTCGGACTGTACCAAAAATGATTCAAAATGTCAAATGGATCTTGCCTCATGTTAAATAACCACTTTTTAACCCCTCAGAGTGACCAAAATTGCCATTTTTACAGAGTTTTGCTTACACAAAAGCTTCAATTTTGACCAATTTCAGGCACATAAATGACTTTAAACACACTTATTTTAGTTGAAAAAGTCATAATTCACATCCAACAGTCGTTTGGAGTCAAAAGATTAAATGTTAAAATTTCATCGATATGGACCATTTTGGGGACGTTCGACAGGTCCGGAGTCATCATTTTTCTTCAAAAAATTAATTTTTCGGACTGTACCAAAAATGATTCAAAATGTCAAATTGATCGTCCCTCATGTTGAATACCCACTTTTTAACCCCCCAGAGTGACCAAAATTGCCATTTTTACTGAGTTTTGCTTACTCAAAAGCTTCAATTTTGACCAATTTCAGGCACATAAATAACTTTAAACACACTTATTTTAGTTGAAAAAGTCATAATTCACATCCAACAGTCGTTTGGAGTCAAAAGATTAAATGTTAAAATTTCATCGATATGGACCATTTTGGGGACTTTCGACAGGTCCGGAGTCATCGTTTTTCATCAGAATATGAATTTTTTCGGACTATACCAAAAATGATTCAAAATGTCAAATGGATCGTGCCTCATGTTGAATAACCACTTTTTAACCCCTCAGAGTGACGAAAATTGCCATTTTTACAGAGTTTTGCTTACACAAAAGCTTCAATTTTGACCAATTTCAGGCACATAAATGACTTTAAACACACCTATTTTAGTTGAAAAAGACTTAATTCACATCCAACAGTTGTTTGGAGTCAAAAGACTAAATGTTAAAATTTCATCGATATGGACCATTTTGGGGACGTTCGTCAGGTTCGGAGTCATCGTTTTTCATCAGAAAATGAATTTTTCGGACTATACCAAAAATTATTCAAAATGTCAAATAGATCGTGCCTCATGTTGAATAACCACTTTTTAACCCCTCAGAGTGACCAAAATTGCCATTTTTACAGAGTTTTGCTTACACAAAAGCTTCAATTTTGACTAATTTCAGGCACATAAATGACTTTAAACACACTTATTTTAGTTGAAAAAGACTTAATTCACATCCAACAGTCGTTTGGAGTCAAAAGATTAAATGTTAAAATTTCATCGATATGGACCATTTTGGGGACGTTCGACAGGTCCGGAGTCATCGTTTTTCATCAGAAAATGAATTTTTCGGACTATACCAAAAATGATTCAAAATGTCAAATGGATCGTGCCTCACGTTGAATAACCACTTTTTAACCCCTCAGAGTGACCAAAATTGCCATTTTTACAGAGTTTTGCTTACACAAAAGCTTCAATTTTGACTAATTTCAGGCACATAAATGACTTTAAACACACTTATTTTAGTTGAAAAAGACTTAATTCACATCCAACAGTCGTTTGGAGTCAAAAGATTAAATGTTAAAATTTCATCGATATGGACCATTTTGGGGACATTCGACAGGTCCGGAGTCATCGTTTTTCATCAGAAAATGAATTTTTCGGACTGTACCAAAAATGATTCAAAATGTCAAAGTGATGGTGCCTCAGGTTGAATAACCACTTTTTAACCCCTCAGAGTGACCAAAATTGCCTTTTTTACAGAGTTTTGCTTACACAAAAGCTTCAATTTTGACCAATTTCAGGCACATAAATTACTTTAAACACACTTATTTTAGTTGAAAAAGACTTAATTCACATCCAACAGTCGTTTGGAGTCAAAAGATTAAATGTTAAAATTTCATCGATATGGACCATTTTGGGGATGTTCGACAGGTTCGGAGTCATCGTTTTTCATCAAAAAATTAATTTTTCGGACTGTACCAAAAATGATTCAAAATGTCAAATGGATCGTGCCTCATGTTGAATAACCACTTTTTAACCCCTCAGAGTGACCAAAATTGCCATTTTTACAGAGTTTTGCTTACACAAAAGCTTCAATTTTGACCAATTTCAGGCACATAAATGACTTTAAACACACTTATTTTAGTTGAAAAAGTCATAATTCACATCCAACAGTCGTTTGGAGTCAAAAGATTAAATGTTAAAATTTCATCGATATGGACCATTTTGGGGGCGTTCGACAGGTCCGGAGTCATCGTTTTTCATCAGAAAATGAATTTTTTGGACTATACCAAAAATGATTCAAAATGTCAAATGGATCGTGCCTCATGTTGAATAACCACTTTTTAACCCCTCAGAGTGACCAAAATTGCAATTTTTACAGAATTTTGCTTACACAAAAGCTTCAATTTTGACCAATTTCAGGCACATAAATGACTTTAAACACACTTATTTTAGTTGAAAAAGACTTAATTCACATCCAACAGTTGTTTGGAGTCAAAAGAATAAATGTTAAAATGTCATCGATATGGACCATTTTGGGTACGTTCGACAGGTCCGGAGTCATCGTTTTTCATCAGAAAATGAATTTTTCGGACTGTACCAAAAATGATTCAAAAAGGCAAAGTGATGGTGCCTCATGTTAAATAACCACTTTTTAACCCCTCAGAGTGACCAAAATTGCCATTTTTACAGAGTTTTGCTTACACAAAAGCTTCAATTTTGACCAATTTCAGGCACATAAATGACTTTAAACACACTTATTTTAGTTGAAAAAGTCATAATTCACATCCAACAGTCGTTTGGAGTCAAAAGATTAAATGTTAAAATTTCATCGATATGGACCATTTTGGGGACGTTCGACAGGTCCGGAGTCATCATTTTTCTTCAAAAAATTAATTTTTCGGACTGTACCAAAAATGATTCAAAATGTCAAATTGATCGTCCCTCATGTTGAATAACCACTTTTTAACCCCCCAGAGTGACCAAAATTGCCATTTTTACTGAGTTTTGCTTACTCAAAAGCTTCAATTTTGACCAATTTCAGGCACATAAATAACTTTAAACACACTTATTTTAGTTGAAAAAGTCATAATTCACATCCAACAGTCGTTTGGAGACAAAAGATTAAATGTTAAAATTTCATCGATATGGACCATTTTGGGGACTTTCGACAGGTCCGGAGTCATCGTTTTTCATCAGAATATGAATTTTTTCGGACTATACCAAAAATGATTCAAAATGTCAAATGGATCGTGCCTCATGTTGAATAACCACTTTTTAACCCCTCAGAGTGACGAAAATTGCCATTTTTACAGAGTTTTGCTTACACAAAAGCTTCAATTTTGACCAATTTCAGGCACATAAATGACTTTAAACACACCTATTTTAGTTGAAAAAGACTTAATTCACATCCAACAGTTGTTTGGAGTCAAAAGACTAAATGTTAAAATTTCATCGATATGGACCATTTTGGGGACGTTCGACAGGTCCGGAGTCATCGTTTTTCATCAGAAAATGAATTTTTCGGACTGTACCAAAAATGATTCAAAAGGTCAAAGTGATGGTGCCTCAGGTTGAATAACCACTTTTTAATCCCTCAGAGTGACCAAAATTGCCATTTTTACAGAGTTTTGCTTACACAAAAGCTTCAATTTTGACCAATTTCAGGCACATAAATGACTTTAAACACACTTATTTTAGTTGAAAAAGACTTAATTCACATCCAACAGTCGTTTGGAGTCAAAAGATTAAATGTTAAAATTTCATCGATATGGACCATTTTGGGGACGTTCGACAGGTCCGGAGTCATCGTTTTTCATCAGAAAATGAATTTTTCGGACTATACCAAAAATGATTCAAAATGTCAAATAGATCGTGCCTCATGTTTAATAACCACTTTTTAAACCCCTCAGAGTGACCAAAATTGCCATTTTTACAGAGTTTTGCTTACACAAAAGCTTCAATTTTTACCAATTTCAGGCACATAAATGACTTTAAACACACTTATTTTAGTTGAAAAAGACTTAATTCACTTCCAACAGTCGGTTGGAGTCAAAAGATTAGCAGCCTGATTCATCAAGCCGAATTGCGCTCGCAAAGGGCCAGATTCTGAGAATCTGGCCCTTTGCGAGCGCAATTTTTGCATTTGGGATTCATCATCCCAAATACAAAAATCGGTAATTGCTAAATCGCTAAATTGCGAGGAATTACATTTAAGGAATCTCTATTTGAGATTCCTTAAATGCAATTCATGAAGCATTTGAAAATTGCGAAAATGCAATTTTGGGCCGCTTTTTACCGAGAGGTCAGACCTCTCGGTAAATAGCAAAAACTTAGAAAAAAGCTTTTAAAAGCATTATTCTAAGTTGCATGTTGCACAAACACATGTCCTTTGGACATGTGTGTGCGCAACACCTGTTTCAATTTGCATTTAAGGGGTGCTACAGGGTGTCCTTTGGACACCCCTGGCACCCTTTAAATCGCTATCTTATTTGCGAGTAGCAAATTGCTAATCGCAAATAAGAAATACTCCCCATTCATTCCTATGGGCCTTTTGGCCCATAGGAATGAATGGGGAGTTATTCCTTATTTGCGATTAGCAATTTGCTACTCGCAAATAAGGAATGTGTAGGAATCGCTATTTATTTAGCAATTCCTACATGAATAACGTTTTGCGAGTCCTTAATAGCGATTCGCTATGAATCGCTATTAGGGGCTCGCAAAACGGCCCGTTAATGAATAAGGCTGATAATGTTAAAATTTCATCGATATGGACCATTTTGGGGACGTTCGACAGGTCCGGAGTCATCGTTTTTCATCAGAAAATGAATTTTTCGGACTATACCAAAAATGATTCAAAATGTCAAATAGATCGTGCCTCATGTTGAATAACCACTTTTTAACCCCTCAGAGAGACCAAAATTGCCATTTTTAGAGTTTTGCTTACACAAAAGCTTCAATTTTGACCGATTTCAGGCACATAAATGACTTTAAACAAACTTATTTTAGTTGAAAAAGTCATAATTCACATCCAACAGTTGTTTGGAGTCAAAAGATTAAATGTTAAAATTTCATCGATATGGACCATTTTGGGGACGTTCGACAGGTCCGGAGTCATCGTTTTTCATCAGAAAATGAATTTTTCGGACTATACCAAAAATGATTCAAAATGTCAAATGGATCGTGCCTCATGTTGAATAACCACTTTTTAACCCCTCAGAGAGACCAAAATTGCCATTTTTACAGAGTTTTGCTTACACAAAAGCTTCAATTTTTACCAATTTCAGGCACATAAATGACTTTAAACACACTTATTTTAGTTGAAAAAGACTTAATTCACTTCCAACAGTCGGTTGGAGTCAAAAGATTAGCAGCCTGATTCATCAAGCCGAATTGCGCTCGCAAAGGGCCAGATTCTGAGAATCTGGCCCTTTGCGAGCGCAATTTTTGCATTTGGGATTCATCATCCCAAATACAAAAATCGGTAATTGCTAAATCGCTAAATTGCGAGGAATTACATTTAAGGAATCTCTATTTGAGATTCCTTAAATGCAATTCATGAAGCATTTGAAAATTGCGAAAATGCAATTTTGGGCCGCTTTTTACCGAGAGGTCAGACCTCTCGGTAAATAGCAAAAACTTAGAAAAAAGCTTTTAAAAGCATTATTCTAAGTTGCATGTTGCACAAACACATGTCCTTTGGACATGTGTGTGCGCAACACCTGTTTCAATTTGCATTTAAGGGGTGCTACAGGGTGTCCTTTGGACACCCCTGGCACCCTTTAAATCGCTATCTTATTTGCGAGTAGCAAATTGCTAATCGCAAATAAGAAATACTCCCCATTCATTCCTATGGGCCTTTTGGCCCATAGGAATGAATGGGGAGTTATTCCTTATTTGCGATTAGCAATTTGCTACTCGCAAATAAGGAATGTGTAGGAATCGCTATTTATTTAGCAATTCCTACATGAATAACGTTTTGCGAGTCCTTAATAGCGATTCGCTATGAATCGCTATTAGGGGCTCGCAAAACGGCCTGTTAATGAATAAGGCTGATAATGTTAAAATTTCATCGATATGGACCATTTTGGGGACGTTCGACAGGTCCGGAGTCATCGTTTTTCATCAGAAAATGAATTTTTCGGACTATACCAAAAATGATTCAAAATGTCAAATAGATCGTGCCTCATGTTGAATAACCACTTTTTAACCCCTCAGAGAGACCAAAATTGCCATTTTTAGAGTTTTGCTTACACAAAAGCTTCAATTTTGACCGATTTCAGGCACATAAATGACTTTAAACAAACTTATTTTAGTTGAAAAAGTCATAATTCACATCCAACAGTTGTTTGGAGTCAAAAGATTAAATGTTAAAATTTCATCGATATGGACCATTTTGGGGACGTTCGACAGGTCCGGAGTCATCGTTTTTCATCAGAAAATGAATTTTTCGGACTATACCAAAAATGATTCAAAATGTCAAATGGATCGTGCCTCATGTTGAATAACCACTTTTTAACCCCTCAGAGAGACCAAAATTGCCATTTTTACAGAGTTTTGCTTACACAAAAGCTTCAATTTTGACCGATTTCAGGCACATAAATGACTTTAAACACACTTATTTTAGTTGAAAAAAACTTAATTCACATCCAACAGTTGTTTGGAGTCAAAAGATTAAATGTTAAAATTTCATCGATATGGACCATTTTGGGGACGTTCGACAGGTCCGGAGTCATCGTTTTTCATCAGAAAATGAATTTTTCGGACTGTACCAAAAATGATTCAAAATGTCAAATAGATCGTGCCTCATGTTGAATAACCACTTTTTAAACCCCTCAGAGTGACCAAAATTGTCATTTTACAGAGTTTTGCTTACACAAAAGCTTCAATTTTGACCAATTTCAGGCACATAAATGACTTTAAACACACTTATTTTAGTTGAAAAAGACTTAATTCACATCCAACAGTTGTTTGGAGTCAAAAGATTAAATGTTAAAATTTCATCGATATGGACCATTTTGGGGACGTTCGACAGGTCCGGAGTCATCGTTTTTCATCAGAAAATGAATTTTTCGGACTATACCAAAAATGATTCAAAATGTCAAATGGATCGTGCCTCATGTTGAATAACCACTTTTTAACCCCTCAGAGAGACCAAAATTACCATTTTTACAGAGTTTTGCTTACACAAAAGCTTTAATTTTGACCAATTTCAGGCACATAAATGACTTTAAACACACTTATTTTAGTTGAAAAAAGTCATAATTCACATCCAACAGTTGTTTGGAGTCAAAAGATTAAATGTTAAAATTTCATCGATATGGACCATTTTGGGGACGTTCGACAGGTCCGGAGTCATCGTTTTTCATCAGAAAATGAATTTTTCGGACTATACCAAAAATGATTCAAAATGTCAAATGGATCGTGCCTCATGTTGAATAACAACTTTTTAACCCCTCAGAGTGACGAAAATTGCCATTTTTACAGAGTTTTGCTTACACAAAAGCTTCAATTTTGACCAATTTCAGGCACATAAATGACTTTAAACACACTTATTTTAGTTGAAAAAGACTTAATTCCCATCCAACAGTCGTTTGGAGTCAAAAGATTAAATGTTAAAATTTCATCGATATGGACCATTTTGGGGACGTTCGACAGGTCCGGAGTCATCGTTTTTCATCAGAAAATGAATTTTTCGGACTATACCAAAAATGATTCAAAATGTCAAATGGATCGTGCCTCATGTTATATAACCACTTTTTAACCCCTCAGATTGACCAAAATTGCCATTTTTACAGAGTTTTGCTTACACAAAAGCTTCAATTTTGACCAATTTCAGGCACATAAATGACTTTAAACACACTTATTTTAGTTGAAAAAGACTTAATTCCCATCCAACAGTCGTTTGGAGTCAAAAGATTAAATGTTAAAATTTCATCGATATGGACCATTTTGGGGACGTTCGACAGGTCCGGAGTCATCGTTTTTCATCAGAAAATGAATTTTTCGGACTATACCAAAAATGATTCAAAATGTCAAATTGATCGTGCCTCATGTTGAATAACCACTTTTTAACCCCTCAGAGTGACCAAAATTGCCATTTTTACAGAGTTTTGCTTACTCAAAAGCTTCAATTTTGACCAATTTCAGGCACATAAATGACTTTAAACACACTTATTTTAGTTGAAAAAGTCATAATTCACATCTAACAGTCGTTTGGAGTCAAAAGATTAAATTTTAAAATTTCATTGATATGGACCATTTTGGGGATGTTCGACACGTCCGGAGTCATCGTTTTTCATCAGAAAATGAATTTTTCGGACTGTACCAAAAATGATTCAAAATGTCAAATAGATCGTGCCTCATGTTGAATAACCACTTTTTAAACCCCTCAGAGTGACCAAAATTGCCATTTTACAGAGTTTTGCTTACACAAAAGCTTCAATTTTGACCAATTTCAGGCACATAAATGACTTTAAACACACTTATTTTAGTTGAAAATGACTTAATTCACATCCAACAGTCGTTTGGAGTAAAAAGATTAAATGTTAAAATTTCATCGATATGGACCATTTTGGGGACGTTCGACAGGTCCGGAGTCATCGTTTTTCATCAGAAAATGAATTTTTTGGACTGTACCAAAAATGATTCAAAATGTCAAAGTGATGGTGCCTCATGTTGAATAACCACTTTTTAACCCCTCAGAGTGACCAAAATTGCCATTTTTACAGAGTTTTGCTTACACAAAAGTTTCAATTTTGACCAATTTCAGGCACATAAATGACTTTAAACACACTTATTTTAGTTGAAAAAGACTTAATTCACATCCAACGGTCGTTTGGAGTCTAAAGATTAAATGTTAAAATTTCATCGATATGGACCATTTTGGGGACTTTCGACAGGTCCGGAGTCATCGTTTTTCATCAGAAAATGAATTTTTCGGACTATACCAAAAATGATTCAAAATGTCAAATGGATCGTGCCTCATGTTGAATAACCACTTTTTAACCCCTCAGAGTGACCAAAATTGCCATTTTTACAGAGTTTTGCTTACACAAAAGCTTCAATTTTGACCAATTTCAGGCACATAAATGACTTTAAACACACTTATTTTAGTTGAAAAAGACTTAATTCACATCCAACAGTCGTTTGGAGTCAAAGGATTAAATGTTAAAATTTCATCGATATGGACCATTTTGGGGACGTTCGACAGGTCCGGAGTCATCGTTTTTCATCAGAAAATGAATTTTTCGGACTATACCAAAAATGATTCAAAATGTCAAATGGATCGTGCCTCATGTTGAATAACCACTTTTTAACCCCTCAGAGTGACCAAAATTGCCATTTTTACAGAGTTTTGCTTACACAAAAGCTTCAATTTTGACCAATTTCAGGCACATAAATGACTTTAAACACACTTATTTTAGTTGAAAAAGACTTAATTCACATCCAACAGTTGTTTGGAGTCAAAAGAATAAATGTTAAAATTTCATCGATATGGACCATTTTGGGGACGTTCGACAGGTCCGGAGTCATCGTTTTTCATCAGAAAATGAATTTTTCGGACTATACCAAAAATGATTCAAAATGTCAAATGGATCGTGCCTCATGTTGAATAACCACTTTTTAACCCCTCAGAGTGACCAAAATTGCCATTTTTACAGAGTTTTGCTTACACAAAAGCTTCAATTTTGACCAATTTCAGGCACATAAATGACTTTAAACACACTTATTTTAGTTGAAAAAGACTTAATTCACATCCAACAGTCGTTTGGAGTCAAAGGATTAAATGTTAAAATTTCATCGATATGGACCATTTTGGGGACGTTCGACAGGTCCGGAGTCATCGTTTTTCATCAGAAAATGAATTTTTCGGACTATACCAAAAATGATTCAAAATGTCAAATAGATTGTGCCTCATGTTATATAACCACTTTTTAACCCCTCAGAGTGACCAAAATTGCCATTTTTACAGAGTTTTGCTTACACAAAAGCTTCAATTTTGACCAATTTCAGGCACATAAATGACTTTAAACACACTTATTTTAGTTGAAAAAAACTTAATTCACATCCAACAGTCGTTTGGAGTCAAAAGATTAAATGTTAAAATTTCATCGATATGGACCATTTTGGGGACGTTCGACAGGTCCGGAGTCATCGTTTTTCATCAGAAAATGAATTTTTCGGACTATACCAAAAATGATTCAAAATGTCAAATGGATCGTGCCTCATGTTGAATAACCACTTTTTAACCCCTCAGAGTGACCAAAATTGCCATTTTTACAGAGTTTTGCTTACACAAAAGGTTCAATTTTGACCAATTTCAGGCACATAAATGACTTTAAACACACTTATTTTAGTTGAAAAAGACTTAATTCACATCCAACAGTCGTTTGGAGTCAAAGGATTAAATGTTAAAATTTCATCGATATGGACCATTTTGGGGACGTTCGACAGGTCCGGAGTCATCGTTTTTCATCAGAAAATGAATTTTTCGGACTATAGCAAAAATGATTCAAAATGTCAAATGGATCGTGCCTCATGTTGAATAACCACTTTTTAACCCCTCAGAGTGACCAAAATTGCCATTGTTACAGAGTTTTGCTTACACAAAAGCTTCAATTTTGACCAATTTCAGGCACATAAATGACTTTAAACACACTTATTTTAGTTGAAAAAGACTTAATTCACATCCAACAGTTGTTTGGAGTCAAAAGAATAAATGTTAAAATTTCATCGATATGGACCATTTTGGGGACGTTTGACAGGTCCGGAGTCATCGTTTTTCATCAGAAAATGAATTTTTCGGACTATACCAAAAATGATTCAAAATGTCAAATGGATCGTGCCTCATGTTGAATAACCACTTTTTAACCCCTCAGAGTGACCAAAATTGCCATTTTTACAGAGTTTTGCTTACACAAAAGCTTCAATTTTGACCAATTTCAGGCACATAAATGACTTTAAACACACTTATTTTAGCTGTAAAAGACTTAATTCACATCCAACAGTTGTTTGGAGTCAAAAGATCAAATGTTAAAATTTCATCGATATGGACCATTTTGGGGACGTTCGACAGGTCCGGAGTCATCGTTTTTCATCAGAAAATGAATTTTTCGGACTATACCAAAAATGATTCAAAATGTCAAATAGATCGTGCCTCATGTTATATAACCACTTTTTAACCCCTCAGAGTGACCAAAATTGCCATTGTTACAGAGTTTTGCTTACACAAAAGCTTCAACTTTGACCAATTTCAGGCACATAAATGACTTTAAACACACTTATTTTAGTTGAAAAAGACTTAATTCACATCCAACAGTCGTTTGGAGTCAAAGGATTAAATGTTAAAATTTCATCGATATGGACCATTTTGGGGACGTTCGACAGGTCCGAAGTCATCGTTTTTCATCAGAAAATGAATTTTTCGGACTATACCAAAAATGATTCAAAATGTCAAATAGATCGTGCCTCATGTTATATAACCACTTTTTAACCCCTCAGAGTGACCAAAATTGCCATTTTTACAGAGTTTTGCTTACACAAAAGCTTCAATTTTGACCAATTTCAGGCACATAAATGACTTTAAACACACTTATTTTAGTTGAAAAAAACTTAATTCACATCCAACAGTCGTTTGGAGTCAAAAGATTAAATGTTAAAATTTCATCGATATGGACCATTTTGGGGACGTTCGACAGGTCCGGAGTCATCGTTTTTCATCAGAAAATGAATTTTTCGGACTATACCAAAAATGATTCAAAATGTCAAATGGATCGTGCCTCATGTTGAATAACCACTTTTTAACCCCTCAGAGTGACCAAAATTGCCATTTTTACAGAGTTTTGCTTACACAAAAGCTTCAATTTTGACCAATTTCAGGCACATAAAGGACTTTAAACACACTTATTTTAGTTGAAAAAGACTTAATTCACATCCAACAGTCGTTTGGAGTCAAAGGATTAAATGTTAAAATTTCATCGATATGGACCATTTTGGGGACGTTCGACAGGTCCGGAGTCATCGTTTTTCATCAGAAAATGAATTTTTCGGACTATACCAAAAATGATTCAAAATGTCAAATGGATCGTGCCTCATGTTGAATAACCACTTTTTAACACCTCAGAGTGACCAAAATTGCCATTTTTACAGAGTTTTGCTTACACAAAAGCTTCAATTTTGACCAATTTCAGGCACATAAATGACTTTAAACACACTTATTTTAGTTGAAAAAGACTTAATTCACATCCAACAGTTGTTTGGAGTCAAAAGAATAAACGTTAAAATTTCATCGATATGGACCATTTTGGGGACGTTCGACAGGTCCGGAGTCATCGTTTTTCATCAGAAAATGAATTTTTCGGACTGTACCAAAAATGATTCAAAATGTCAAAGTGATGGTGCCTCATGTTGAATAACCACTTTTTAACCCCTCAGAGTGACCAAAATTGCCATTTTTACAGAGTTTTGCTTACACAAAAGTTTCAATTTTGACCAATTTCAGGCACATAAATGACTTTAAACACACTTATTTTAGTTGAAAAAGACTTAATTCACATCCAACAGTTGTTTGGAGTCAAAAGAATAAATGTTAAAATTTCATCGATATGGACCATTTTGGGGACGTTCGACAGGTCCGGAGTCATCGTTTTTCATCAGAAAATGAATTTTTCGGACTATACCAAAAATGATTCAAAATGTCAAATGGATCGTGCCTCATGTTGAATAACCACTTTTTAACCCCTCAGAGTGACCAAAATTGCCATTTTTACAGAGTTTTGCTTACACAAAAGCTTCAATTTTGACCAATTTCAGGCACATAAATGACTTTAAACACACTTATTTTAGTTGAAAAAGACTTAATTCACATCCAACAGTTGTTTGGAGTCAAAAGATCAAATGTTAAAATTTCATCGATATGGACCATTTTGGGGACGTTCGACAGGTCCGGAGTCATCGTTTTTCATCAGAAAATGAATTTTTCGGACTATACCAAAAATGATTCAAAATGTCAAATAGATCGTGCCTCATGTTGAATAACCACTTTTTAACCCCTCAGAGTGACCAAAATTGCCATTTTTACAGAGTTTTGCTTACTCAAAAGCTTCAATTTTGACCAATTTCAGGCACATAAATGACTTTAAACACACTTATTTTAGTTGAAAAAGACTTAATTCACATCCAACAGTCGTTTGGAGTAAAAAGATTAAATGTTAAAATTTCATCGATATGGACCATTTTGGGGACGTTCGACAGGTCCAGAGTCATCGTTTTTCATCAGAAAATGAATTTTTTGGACTGTACCAAAAATGATTCAAAATGTCAAAGTGATGGTGCCTCATGTTGAATAACCACTTTTTAACCCCTCAGAGTGACCAAAATTGCCATTTTTACAGAGTTTTGCTTACACAAAAGTTTCAATTTTGACCAATTTCAGGCACATAAATGACTTTAAACACAATTATTTTAGTTGAAAAAGACTTAATTCACATCCAACAGTCGTTTGGAGTCTAAAGATTAAATGTTAAAATTTCATCGATATGGACCATTTTGGGGACTTTCGACAGGTCCGGAGTCATCGTTTTTCATCAGAAAATGAATTTTTCGGACTATACCAAAAATGATTCAAAATGTCAAATGGATCGTGCCTCATGTTGAATAACCACTTTTTAACCCCTCAGAGTGACCAAAATTGCCATTTTTACAGAGTTTTGCTTACACAAAAGCTTCAATTTTGACCAATTTCAGGCACATAAAGGACTTTAAACACACTTATTTTAGTTGAAAAAGACTTAATTCACATCCAACAGTCGTTTGGAGTCAAAGGATTACATTTTAAAATTTCATCGATATGGACCATTTTGGGGACGTTCGACAGGTCCGGAGTCATCGTTTTTCATCAGAAAATGAATTTTTCGGACTATACCAAAAATGATTCAAAATGTCAAATGGATCGTGCCTCATGTTGAATAACCACTTTTTAACACCTCAGAGTGACCAAAATTGCCATTTTTACAGAGTTTTGCTTACACAAAAGCTTCAATTTTGACCAATTTCAGGCACATAAATGACTTTAAACACACTTATTTTAGTTGAAAAAGACTTAATTCACATCCAACAGTCGTTTGGAGTCAAAGGATTAAATTTTAAAATTTCATCGATATGGACCATTTTGGGGGCGTTCGACAGGTCCGGAGTCATCGTTTTTCATCAGAAAATGAATTTTTCGGACTATACCAAAAATGATTCAAAATGTCAAATGGATCGTGCCTCATGTTGAATAACCACTTTTTAACACCTCAGAGTGACCAAAATTGCCATTTTTACAGAGTTTTGCTTACACAAAAGCTTCAATTTTGACCAATTTCAGGCACATAAATGACTTTAAACACACTTATTTTAGTTGAAAAAGACTTAATTCACATCCAACAGTTGTTTGGAGTCAAAAGAATAAACGTTAAAATTTCATCGATATGGACCATTTTGGGGACGTTCGACAGGTCCGGAGTCATCGTTTTTCATCAGAAAATGAATTTTTCGGACTATACCAAAAATGATTCAAAATGTCAAATGGATCGTGCCTCATGTTGAATAACCACTTTTTAACCCCTCAGAGTGACCAAAATTGCCATTTTTACAGAGTTTTGCTTACACAAAAGCTTCAATTTTGACCAATTTCAGGCACATAAATGACTTTAAACACACTTATTTTAGTTGAAAAAGACTTAATTCACATCCAACAGTTGTTTGGAGTCAAAAGATCAAATGTTAAAATTTCATCGATATGGACCATTTTGGGGACGTTCGACAGGTCCGGAGTCATCGTTTTTCATCAGAAAATGAATTTTTCGGACTATACCAAAAATGATTCAAAATGTCAAATAGATCGTGCCTCATGTTATATAACCACTTTTTAACCCCTCAGAGTGACCAAAATTGCCATTTTTACAGAGTTTTGCTTACACAAAAGCTTCAATTTTGACCAATTTCAGGCACATAAATGACTTTAAACACACTTATTTTAGTTGAAAAAGACTTAATTCACATCCAACAGTCGTTTGGAGTCAAAAGATTAAATGTTAAAATTTCATCGATATGGACCATTTTGGTGACGTTCGACAGGTCCGGAGTCATCGTTTTTCATCAGAAAATGAATTTTTCGGACTGTACCAAAAATGATTCAAAATGTCAAATGGATCGTGCCTCATGTTGAATAACCACTTTTTAAACCCCTCAGAGTGACCAAAATTGCCATTTTTACAGAGTTTTGCTTACACAAAAGCTTCAATTTTGACCAATTTCAGGCACATAAATGACTTTAAACACACTTATTTTAGTTGAAAAAGACTTAATTCACATCCAACAGTTGTTTGGAGTCAAAAGAATAAATGTTAAAATTTCATCGATATGGACCATTTTTGGGACGTTCGACAGGTCCGGAGTTATCGTTTTTCATCAGAAAATGAATTTTTCGGACTATACCAAAAATGATTCAAAATGTCAAATGGATCGTGCCTCATGTTGAATAACCACTTTTTAACCCCTCAGAGTGACCAAAATTGCCATTTTTACAGAGTTTTGCTTACACAAAAGCTTCAATTTTGACCAATTTCAGGCACATAAATGACTTTAAACACACTTATTTTAGTTGAAAAAGACTTAATTCACATCCAACAGTTGTTTGGAGTCAAAAGATCAAATGTTAAAATTTCATCGATATGGACCATTTTGGGGACGTTCGACAGGTCCGGAGTCATCGTTTTTCATCAGAAAATGAATTTTTCGGACTATACCAAAAATGATTCAAAATGTCAAATGGATCGTGCCTCATGTTATATAACCACTTTTTAACCCCTCAGAGTGACCAAAATTGCCATTTTTACAGAGTTTTGCTTACACAAAAGCTTCAATTTTGACCAATTTCAGGCACATAAATGACTTTAAACACACTTATTTTAGTTGAAAAAGACTTAATTCACATCCAACAGGTTTGGAGTCAAAAGAATAAACGTTAAAATTTCATCGATATGGACCATTTTGGGGACGTTCGACAGGTCCGGAGTCATCGTTTTTCATCAGAAAATGAATTTTTCGGACTATACCAAAAATGATTCAAAATGTCAAATGGATCGTGCCTCATGTTGAATAACCACTTTTTAACCCCTCAGAGTGACCAAAATTGCCATTTTTACAGAGTTTTGCTTACACAAAAGCTTCAATTTTGACCAATTTCAGGCACATAAATGACTTTAAACACACTTATTTTAGTTGAAAAAGACTTAATTCACATCCAACAGTTGTTTGGAGTCAAAAGATCAAATGTTAAAATTTCATCGATATGGACCATTTTGGGGACGTTCGACAGGTCCGGAGTCATCGTTTTTCATCAGAAAATGAATTTTTCGGACTATACCAAAAATGATTCAAAATGTCAAATAGATCGTGCCTCATGTTATATAACCACTTTTTAACCCCTCAGAGTGACCAAAATTGCCATTTTTACAGAGTTTTGCTTACACAAAAGCTTCAATTTTGACCAATTTCAGGCACATAAATGACTTTAAACACACTTATTTTAGTTGAAAAAAACTTAATTCACATCCAACAGTCGTTTGGAGTCAAAAGATTAAATGTTAAAATTTCATGGATATGGACCATTTTGGGGACGTTCGACAGGTCCGGAGTCATCGTTTTTCATCAGAAAATGAATTTTTCGGACTATACCAAAAATGATTCAAAATGTCAAATTGATCGTGCCTCATGTTGAATAACCACTTTTTAACCCCTCAGAGTGACCAAAATTGCCATTTTTACAGAGTTTTGCTTACTCAAAAGCTTCAATTTTGACCAATTTCAGGCACATAAATGACTTTAAACACACTTATTTTAGTTGAAAAAGACTTAATTCACAACCAACAGTCGTTTGGAGTAAAAAGATTAAATGTTAAAATTTCATCGATATGGACCATTTTGGGGACGTTCGACAGGTCCGGAGTCATCGTTTTTCATCAGAAAATGAATTTTTCGGACTGTACCAAAAATGATTCAAAATGTCAAAGTGATGGTGCCTCATGTTGAATAACCACTTTTTAACCCCTCAGAGTGACCAAAATTGCCATTTTTACAGAGTTTTGCTTACACAAAAGTTTCAATTTTGACCAATTTCAGGCACATAAATGACTTTAAACACACTTATTTTAGTTGAAAAAGACTTAATTCACATCCAACAGTTGTTTGGAGTCAAAAGAATAAATGTTAAAATTTCATCGATATGGACCATTTTGGGGACGTTCGACAGGTCCGGAGTCATCGTTTTTCATCAGAAAATGAATTTTTCGGACTATACCAAAAATGATTCAAAATGTCAAATGGATCGTGCCTCATGTTGAATAACCACTTTTTAACCCCTCAGAGTGACCAAAATTGCCATTTTTACAGAGTTTTGCTTACACAAAAGCTTCAATTTTGACCAATTTCAGGCACATAAATGACTTTAAACACACTTATTTTAGTTGAAAAAGACTTAATTCACATCCAACAGTTGTTTGGAGTCAAAAGATCAAATGTTAAAATTTCATCGATATGGACCATTTTGGGGACGTTCGACAGGTCCGGAGTCATCGTTTTTCATCAGAAAATGAATTTTTCGGACTATACCAAAAATGATTCAAAATGTCAAATAGATCGTGCCTCATGTTATATAACCACTTTTTAACCCCTCAGAGTGACCAAAATTGCCATTTTTACAGAGTTTTGCTTACACAAAAGCTTCAATTTTGACCAATTTCAGGCACATAAATGACTTTAAACACACTTATTTTAGTTGAAAAAGACTTAATTCACATCCAACAGTCATTTGGAGTCAAAAGATTAAATGTTAAAATTTCATCGATATGGACCATTTTGGGGACGTTCGACAGGTCCGGAGTCATCGTTTTTCATCAGAAAATGAATTTTTCGGACTATACCAAAAATGATTCAAAATGTCAAATTGATCGTGCCTCATGTTGAATAACCACTTTTTAACCCCTCAGAGTGACCAAAATTGCCATTTTTACAGAGTTTTGCTTACTCAAAAGCATCAATTTTGACCAATTTCAGGCACATAAATGACTTTAAACACACTTATTTTAGTTGAAAAAGACTTAATTCACATCCAACAGTCGTTTGGAGTAAAAAGATTAAATGTTAAAATTTCATCGATATGGACCATTTTGGGGACGTTCGACAGGTCCAGAGTCATCGTTTTTCATCAGAAAATGAATTTTTCGGACTGTACCAAAAATGATTCAAAATGTCAAAGTGATGGTGCCTCATGTTGAATAACCACTTTTTAACCCCTCAGAGTGACCAAAATTGCCATTTTTACAGAGTTTTGCTTACACAAAAGTTTCAATTTTGACCAATTTCAGGCACATAAATGACTTTAAACACAATTATTTTAGTTGAAAAAGACTTAATTCACATCCAACAGTCGTTTGGAGTCTAAAGATTAAATGTTAAAATTTCATCGATATGGACCATTTTGGGGACTTTCGACAGGTCCGGAGTCATCGTTTTTCATCAGAAAATGAATTTTTCGGACTATACCAAAAATGATTCAAAATGTCAAATGGATCGTGCCTCATGTTGAATAACCACTTTTTAACCCCTCAGAGTGACCAAAATTGCCATTTTTACAGAGTTTTGCTTACACAAAAGCTTCAATTTTGACCAATTTCAGGCACATAAAGGACTTTAAACACACTTATTTTAGTTGAAAAAGACTTAATTCACATCCAACAGTCGTTTGGAGTCAAAGGATTAAATGTTAAAATTTCATCGATATGTACCATTTTGGGGACGTTCGACAGGTCCGGAGTCATCGTTTTTCATCAGAAAATGAATTTTTCGGACTGTACCAAAAATGATTCAAAATGTCAAAGTGATGGTGCCTCATGTTGAATAACCACTTTTTAACCCCTCAGAGTGACCAAAATTGCCATTTTTACAGAGTTTTGCTTACACAAAAGTTTCAATTTTGACCAATTTCAGGCACATAAATGACTTTAAACACACTTATTTTAGTTGAAAAAGACTTAATTCACATCCAACAGTTGTTTGGAGTCAAAAGAATAAATGTTAAAATTTCATCGATATGGACCATTTTGGGGACGTTCGACAGGTCCGGAGTCATCGTTTTTCATCAGAAAATGAATTTTTCGGACTATACCAAAAATGATTCAAAATGTCAAATGGATCGTGCCTCATGTTGAATAACCACTTTTTAACCCCTCAGAGTGACCAAAATTGCCATTTTTACAGAGTTTTGCTTACACAAAAGCTTCAATTTTGACCAATTTCAGGCACATAAATGACTTTAAACACACTTATTTTAGTTGAAAAAGACTTAATTCACATCCAACAGTTGTTTGGAGTCAAAAGATCAAATGTTAAAATTTCATCGATATGGACCATTTTGGGGACGTTCGACAGGTCCGGAGTCATCGTTTTTCATCAGAAAATGAATTTTTCGGACTATACCAAAAATGATTCAAAATGTCAAATAGATCGTGCCTCATGTTATATAACCACTTTTTAACCCCTCAGAGTGACCAAAATTGCCATTTTTACAGAGTTTTGCTTACACAAAAGCTTCAATTTTGACCAATTTCAGGCACATAAATGACTTTAAACACACTTATTTTAGTTGAAAAAGACTTAATTCACATCCAACAGTCATTTGGAGTCAAAAGATTAAATGTTAAAATTTCATCGATATGGACCATTTTGGGGACGTTCGACAGGTCCGGAGTCATCGTTTTTCATCAGAAAATGAATTTTTCGGACTATACCAAAAATGATTCAAAATGTCAAATTGATCGTGCCTCATGTTGAATAACCACTTTTTAACCCCTCAGAGTGACCAAAATTGCCATTTTTACAGAGTTTTGCTTACACAAAAGCTTCAATTTTGACCAATTTCAGGCACATAAATGACTTTAAACACACTTATTTTAGTTGAAAAAGACTTAATTCACATCCAACAGTCGTTTGGAGTCAAAGGATTAAATGTTAAAATTTCATCGATATGGACCATTTTGGGGACGTTCGACAGGTCCGGAGTCATCGTTTTTCATCAGAAAATGAATTTTTCGGACTGTACCAAAAATGATTCAAAATGTCAAAGTGATGGTGCCTCATGTTGAATAACCACTTTTTAACCCCTCAGAGTGACCAAAATTGCCATTTTTACAGAGTTTTGCTTACACAAAAGTTTCAATTTTGACCAATTTCAGGCACATAAATGACTTTAAACACACTTATTTTAGTTGAAAAAGACTTAATTCACATCCAACAGTTGTTTGGAGTCAAAAGAATAAATGTTAAAATTTCATCGATATGGACCATTTTGGGGACGTTCGACAGGTCCGGAGTCATCGTTTTTCATCAGAAAATGAATTTTTCGGACTATACCAAAAATGATTCAAAATGTCAAATGGATCGTGCCTCATGTTGAATAACCACTTTTTAACCCCTCAGAGTGACCAAAATTGCCATTTTTACAGAGTTTTGCTTACACAAAAGCTTCAATTTTGACCAATTTCAGGCACATAAATGACTTTAAACACACTTATTTTCGTTGAAAAAGACTTAATTCACATCCAACAGTTGTTTGGAGTCAAAAGATCAAATGTTAAAATTTCATCGATATGGACCATTTTGGGGACGTTCGACAGGTCCGGAGTCATCGTTTTTCATCAGAAAATGAATTTTTCGGACTATACCAAAAATGATTCAAAATGTCAAATAGATCGTGCCTCATGTTATATAACCACTTTTTAACCCCTCAGAGTGACCAAAATTGCCATTTTTACAGAGTTTTGCTTACACAAAAGCTTCAATTTTGACCAATTTCAGGCACATAAATGACTTTAAACACACTTATTTTAGTTGAAAAAGACTTAATTCACATCCAACAGTCATTTGGAGTCAAAAGATTAAATGTTAAAATTTCATCGATATGGACCATTTTGGGGACGTTCGACAGGTCCGGAGTCATCGTTTTTCATCAGAAAATGAATTTTTCGGACTATACCAAAAATGATTCAAAATGTCAAATTGATCGTGCCTCATGTTGAATAACCACTTTTTAACCCCTCAGAGTGACCAAAATTGCCATTTTTACAGAGTTTTGCTTACTCAAAAGCTTCAATTTTGACCAATTTCAGGCACATAAATGACTTTAAACACACTTATTTTAGTTGAAAAAGACTTAATTCACATCCAACAGTCGTTTGGAGTAAAAAGATTAAATGTTAAAATTTCATCGATATGGACCATTTTGGGGACGTTCGACAGGTCCAGAGTCATCGTTTTTCATCAGAAAATGAATTTTTCGGACTGTACCAAAAATGATTCAAAATGTCAAAGTGATGGTGCCTCATGTTGAATAACCACTTTTTAACCCCTCAGAGTGACCAAAATTGCCATTTTTACAGAGTTTTGCTTACACAAAAGTTTCAATTTTGACCAATTTCAGGCACATAAATGACTTTAAACACAATTATTTTAGTTGAAAAAGACTTAATTCACATCCAACAGTCGTTTGGAGTCTAAAGATTAAATGTTAAAATTTCATCGATATGGACCATTTTGGGGACTTTCGACAGGTCCGGAGTCATCGTTTTTCATCAGAAAATGAATTTTTCGGACTATACCAAAAATGATTCAAAATGTCAAATGGATCGTGCCTCATGTTGAATAACCACTTTTTAACCCCTCAGAGTGACCAAAATTGCCATTTTTACAGAGTTTTGCTTACACAAAAGCTTCAATTTTGACCAATTTCAGGCACATAAAGGACTTTAAACACACTTATTTTAGTTGAAAAAGACTTAATTCACATCCAACAGTCGTTTGGAGTCAAAGGATTAAATGTTAAAATTTCATCGATATGGACCATTTTGGGGACGTTCGACAGGTCCAGAGTCAACGTTTTTCATCAGAAAATGAATTTTTCGGACTGTACCAAAAATGATTCAAAATGTCAAAGTGATGGTGCCTCATGTTGAATAACCACTTTTTAACCCCTCAGAGTGACCAAAATTGCCATTTTTACAGAGTTTTGCTTACACAAAAGTTTCAATTTTGACCAATTTCAGGCACATAAATGACTTTAAACACAATTATTTCAGTTGAAAAAGACTTAATTCACATCCAACAGTCGTTTGGAGTCTAAAGATTAAATGTTAAAATTTCATCGATATGGACCATTTTGGGGACTTTCGACAGGTCCGGAGTCATCGTTTTTCATCAGAAAATGAATTTTTCGGACTATACCAAAAATGATTCAAAATGTCAAATGGATCGTGCCTCATGTTGAATAACCACTTTTTAACCCCTCAGAGTGACCAAAATTGCCATTTTTACAGAGTTTTGCTTACACAAAAGCTTCAATTTTGACCAATTTCAGGCACATAAAGGACTTTAAACACACTTATTTTAGTTGAAAAAGACTTAATTCACATCCAACAGTCGTTTGGAGTCAAAGGATTAAATGTTAAAATTTCATCGATATGGACCATTTTGGGGACGTTCGACAGGTCCGGAGTCATCGTTTTTCATCAGAAAATGAATTTTTCGGACTATACCAAAAATGATTCAAAATGTCAAATGGATCGTGCCTCATGTTGAATAACCACTTTTTAATCCCTCAGAGTGACCAAAATTGCCATTTTTACAGAGTTTTGCTTACACAAAAGCTTCAATTTTGACCAATTTCAGGCACATAAATGACTTTAAACACACTTATTTTAGTTGAAAAAGACTTAATTCACATCCAACAGTTGTTTGGAGTCAAAAGATCAAATGTTAAAATTTCATCGATATGGACCATTTTGGGGACGTTCGACAGGTCCGGAGTCATCGTTTTTCATCAGAAAATGAATTTTTCGGACTATACCAAAAATGATTCAAAATGTCAAATAGATCGTGCCTCATGTTATATAACCACTTTTTAACCCCTCAGAGTGACCAAAATTGCCATTTTTACAGAGTTTTGCTTACACAAAAGCTTCAATTTTGACCAATTTCAGGCACATAAATGACTTTAAACACACTTATTTTAGTTGAAAAAGACTTAATTCACATCCAACAGTCGTTTGGAGTCAAAAGATTAAATGTTAAAATTTCATCGATATGGACCATTTTGGGGACGTTCGACAGGTCCGGAGTCATCGTTTTTCATCAGAAAATGAATTTTTCGGACTGTACCAAAAATGATTCAAAATGTCAAATAGATCGTGCCTCATGTTTAATAACCACT
>NW_028251787.1:0-47118 GCF_964263255.1 Lissotriton vulgaris | reverse complement strand
TATGTATATATATTACCTACTGGCGGTCGCCAGTAGGTAGTTATAGTTAGGATTTTTTCAATGTTAAATCTCAATATTCTATTTGGAAAAACTTTGGCGCCGGTTGACTAATCTGACTGAAAATTTCCTCAAAATGGCCTCGCGGCGTTCCGGTCCTTCCCTGAAAGTTTGGGGGGGATTCGTCAAGCGGGGGCCGAAATAAAAGGGGGGTCCCAAAACGCGTTTTCCCCATGTTAATTTCCATAGGGCGGTCGATTTCACTTTTAGCCCGAACGGCTGAATGGATTTCCACCAAATTTGGCAAAATTGTAGGGACTGGTAGCCCGATGTGCCTTTGCTATGTCTCAAGATATGTGCTCCAGTGGATTTTGAGTAATTTAGGTTCAAAAAAATATATATATCTATGGCAGCGCCCCGGTACGCGCCCCGGGGAGCGTACCGATTGTAAACAATCGAAACAGTCCGGAGCGGCCGCCATCTTGTGTCTCGGTAAAATCGAGACACAAGAGGTGGCTAAAACAAAGGGGGAAATGACCATAAGGCGTCAGGGATAGACCCCCTCTGACCCCCTAGGTTTGATGTGGGGGCTATAAAAGGGCCCCGCGGGGCATTTAAAATATTTTTTTTTTCCCGTTTTGCGCGGGGGGAGCGCCCGGTATGCGCACCAGGGAGCGGACCGGGGAGCGTACTATGAGGAAAAAAGAATGACAGAGTTTTAAAAAAATTAAGCCTTTTTTTAGAAATTGGAGGTATTTCTAAAAAGAACTTTTTTCTTCTTCTTTTTGTTGTTTTATATATTTTTTTGTGTTTTTTGAACATTTTGTACTTTTTTTGGCTTTTCAAAACAGTTTTATATTTTTTTTGTATTTTTTTAGGGGGAGAAACAAAAAAAGGGAATTGAAACTGGCTCAACTGGAGCAAAAAAACAAAAAACCCAAAAAATTACTTCTTTTTGGGGCACTTGTGATTGTCACCTGCAAGGACGATGAGCTTTACGCTCTTTTCACCATAGGCGATAAGCTTGCCACATGCAGTACAAGTGATTTTAAAATCAGCAAATCGTGGCTGAATACAAGGCATCATCTCTGATGTTTCTGGTCCCGATGAAGTGGGTTCGTTTCTTTGGGAGGTGGTCCTTGAAGACTGGGGGAGGTTACTGGCCAGTTCCCTGAGCTCTGCACGAGAATAGTTGTTAGGGTGCTTACGGGTCATATGTCGAATCATGGTATTGTTACCAAAGGAATATTTTTTGTTTGGGTTGCCCCTTGAGAGTTCTTCCTTACAGATTAGGCAAGTTTCCTTGGCCGCATTCACTTTTTTCTTGCCCTCTGGGAGTGAAAAAAACTCCCATACAATGTGTGACTTGGGCTTGTATGGGGTATTTTGTTCAGGCAGCCATCTTCCACCATCCTCCTCTTCCTCTTCCTCCTCCTCCTCTTGTTGACCACCAATGTAATATTGAGCTGGTCCTCTTGGTTGTTGTGGTGGTAATGGTGGGGCAGATGCACCAGCTGCTGCTGCTACTGAAGCCATTATAAAGATCAAAAATGTACAGAGAGGTACAAACAGGTCTTCCTAAGTCAAAGGACAAAGTCAGAATACGGAAAAAAGGTGGGGTCTTTCATCATTTGGAAAAAAAAATGTCCTGAACCAATGAGAAGTTTTATTTTCAGGTCACAAGACCAGGGGCTTCATCATTATGACACCAAAACTGTAATGAACCAATGAAAAGTGTTATTTTCAGGTCACATGACCCGACGCGCCTACGCTACGCGCCCCGGGTCACGTCGCGTAAGCGCGTCGGATGTTTACGTTGCGCGATCGTATTCGCTCGAGTACTTCTGGGTGCGCTTACGCCGTGCGTATCACGCGGACGCGGCTATGCGGTATGTCACGATCATGTTTTCGTTCGCGATATTGGCGCTTACCGGACGCTCCCCGGAGCGAGCCCTGGGGCGCTTTAAGAAGTACGCTTTTCAGGGTGCTCCCCGAGGCACGCACCGGGAGCGCTCCAAAAATAAAAAAATAAAAAAATAGGAAAAATTGTAGGGACTGGTAGCCCTATTCTTAAGTGGTTTTTACGAAAATTAACTTTGAAAAAATATGTATTGGGCTATATATATGTTAGAGCCAAACTGTAGCCCAAATGTAGCCCAATGTAGCCCAAAGATGGCCACCAGAGACAAAAAAAAAATATAGCTCAAATATAGCCCAACTGTAGCCCAATGACAGAATGTACCAGAGTGTTCTAAACAACTAGAGCGCTAACAGTCTTACTTATAAAGTGAGACTTATAGTTAGGAATTAGCATTAAAAAAACCTATAAAATTCACTGAAAAAACCATAGGTTTCAGACCAGTTATAGTTAGGAATTAGCATTTAAAAAACCTATGAAATTCACTGAAAAAACCATAGGTTTCACACCAGTTATAGTTAGGAATTAGCATTTAAAAAACCTATTAAATTCACTAAAAAAAACATAGGTTTCACATCAGTTATAGTTAGCTGGAAATGTTACTGACATAAAACCATTGAAATTCCACGTTATAGTTAGTTGGACTCACTATAACTTGCGCGTGTAATGCACTGCTGATGACGCCACATATGACATCACTCATGACATGGTCAGTGACATCACTCATGACATCACTCATGACATCATCCTTGTGACAGAGTGGCAGACCTCCTTTCACTGTAATGTAACCCATGAAACACATATTGAAAAATATAAATTAAACATTTTTTAAAAATGGAGATACCCATACCAGTTACAACAAGCAATTCAATAATTCCACCATCTATATACACATTCACTCATTCACCAACAGTTCTATATAGTCACTCATACATATATACACTCATCATATGTAGTGATACACCTATACATCCTGTTACACACCGACAGTCATCCAAAAGTTACTCACACACATACTCACACATGCAAATAAACTATTGAACATCCATTTATTTGCATATACAGCTATACACACACTACCACCGTACTTCTAAGGAAACTTACACATAGTTACTCTCTTAAACAATCACTTATAGAAACACATACTTATTTAAACAAGAACTCGTTCAATCTCTCACTCTCACATATACTCACTCATATACATCAATACTCACATATACTAGATTAAAACATATGTAGTTACTGATAAAGACACTAATGAGACACTCATTCACTCACTAACACACGCATATACACACTCATCCACCCATACAGTCCTGCACATATGCCGTCTTCAAAACACATACAAACAGTGAGTCAGTCATTGATGCATCTATGTGCTAAGTAAAACTCCCACCAAACCATACAGACACTCATACTGATACTAAAAAAAGATGTAATAACCCATATACTCATACATGTAGCTACTCACCAACCCATGCAGCCATTTATACACAGTGAAACACTGATACATATATTTAAATATTTAAACATTACTCGTTAATATATGTATTCACTAAGATACACTTCATAAGCCAGTTAACCAATCATTTTTTTTTAAACATCCATTTACACACTTATTTAAACATTTATTCTTCCATCGACCTTTACATATACATATATAAAACATATTTATTTTTCAGAAAGGCACACATTCACTGGATGGTGTCATCAGTGATGTCATGAGTGATGTCACTGACCATGTCATGAGTGATGTAATATGTGACGTCATCAGCAGTGCATTACACACGTAAGTTATAGTGAGTCCAACTAACTATAACGTGGAATTTCAATGGTTTTATGTCAGTAAAATTTCCAGCTAACTATAACTGATGTGAAACCTATGGTTTTCTTAGTGAATATATAAATATATATATGTATATATATATATATATATTACCTACTGGCTATCGCCAGTAGGTATATATAGTTAGGATTAATTCCCTATGGGATTTCTGAAAATTCTATGTCTAATAACTTTGGCGTTTGTGGACGGAATCGGCTGAAATTTTCAGGAAAATGGCACATTTTGTTTCTGAGCAGCCCCTATAAATTTGGGGGGGTTTCGTCAAGGGGGGGCTGAGAAAAAAGGGGGGTCCCAAAACGCGTTTTTAACATTGAGTTTTCCATAGGGCGGTTGGACTCACTTTTAGCTCGAACGGCTGAATGGATTTGCACGAAACTTGGCAAAATTGTAGGGACTGTTAGCCCGATGTGCCTTTGCTAGGTCTCAATATATGTGCTCCAGTAGTTTTTGAGAAATTAACGTTCAAAACAAGATATATATCTGTAACAGCGCTCCGGGCTGCGCTCCGGTCCGCTTACTTTTCGCGAAACGGAACTTTGCGCGCAGAAAGCTGATTGGCTCTCCGGTGTCTGTCAACATTCTAAACAGTCCGGAGCGGCCGCCATCTTATCTCTCGGTAGGATTGAGAGAGAAGAAGAGGTGAAAAACGAAGGGGGAATTTATTGAAAGGGGGCAAGGTATACCCCTCTTGACCCCCTAGGAATGTTGTTGGGGTTATTAAAGGGTCCTGTGGGGAAAATAAAAAAAAAATGATTTTTCACGGTAGAAGCGCTTCACGGGCCGCGAACTGGGCCGCAAACTGGTAGCGAAACGGGAATTCGCCATTTTGTGCTTCGTTTTAATTGTTTAGAGACAAAAATTATCGCCGCACATCGGCCACAATGCATGAATATCGCTGAAAAGTCAGCGATATTCATGCATTATCCAGCAAATGCTCTTAGCCATGTTATCCACCTTCCATTGATAACATGTCTAAAAACTGCTCTGTGCGTGAGCTTTTTTTTTTTTTTTTGCTGCGTGACGTTTGTTAACGTTCGATTCGATGGAAATCAGGAAGTGTTGACCACCATTTTGTCACTGCGATATAATATTTTGTTATAGATGAATCCTTATTGATAAACATTGTCTGCGCCATCTTGCGTTTTTGTCCAATGCCACAATTTTGTCGTGCACGGCAGCCATTTTAGATGCCTTGACCAGGGCCACTCTCTGCACGCCGTCGATTCTCAGCACGGCTCCCCACCCTCGCAAGCATCTCCCCCACGCACTGGTCACCCCCGCTCTCTCTCTCATGCATGGGCCATATACTTCCCCCCATCTGTGCTGCTCTTCTCTGAGAATCACACCCTGTGCCCGCCCGACACCTCCCTTTCACCCTATTCACTAACGCACCCTCTGACACTCCTCTTCCTCTGTGTCCGATCGTCCAGGCCGGACCCAGGCTATCACCTAGCCCTGTGGATGTAGTTTATGGCCCCAGCTGTAGAGTATCCAGACATGCCAACCCTCCCGATTCAGGCGTGAGACTACTGATTTCAGTGCTAGTCTTTCGCTTCCCGATTCCAGCAATGAAAAACCCGGGGGCATATTACCAACAACTAGCGATAATTTTTGTCTCTAACTTGTTTAGAGACAAAAATTATCGCCGCACATCGGCGAATTTTATCGCACATAAACCTTGCTATTAGCAAGGTTTATCGCAAATGCGATACAAAACGGGCGCAATGCATGAATATCGTTGAAAACTCAGCGATATTCATGCATTATCCAGCAAATGCTCTTAGCCATGTTATCCACTTCCCATTGGATAACATGGCTAAAACTGCTCAGGGCAGGTGTTAGGTTTTGGAGATATTCGCGCTTAGCGCGAATATCTCCAAAAGTTGGTAATAGGAGATAGCGATGGTTAGGAACTGTTTCCAGTCGCTAAAATCTTGGCACGCCCACTTTGCATGTCATTAGTGATAAATATCACTGATATGCAAAGCGGGGCCCAAGATGGTCGCTATCTCCTTTTAGCTGTCATTAACTGGTGTTAGCGACAGCTTCGTAATAGGGAGATAATTTTATCTCTTTTTTTGGCTTTTAAAGCCAAAAAAGCGGAAATAAACCCCCTTGATAATATGCCCCATGATTTCTCGGGGGTTTCAGCTGACAGGGCTTGGTATTGTGTTACGTGCTAATTCTTCCAGGAAACGTCAGAGGGTCGATGCAGGGGTTCTAGAAGGGGTGATAATGGAAAGGGGCGACCATTCGGTCCCCCCGAACGTATGGCGGAGTACCACGATCCCCCCGGGAAGCCATCTTGGGCGGGAGGCGAGTCTCGGCTGGTATGCCCGAAGCGGCGTAGCCAGGGCGCGCCTTTTTCCCGCCCTGGAGTGGGCTGGCCTAGACACTGACGCGGCCGGCCACGCCCTTGGGGCAGGCAGGGGCGGGTTTACGCCCGCCCTGAAGACGGATAAAAGGAGCAACAAGCCAAGGAAGCATCCTCTTGTTCCTGTGCTCTGAAGCTGCACCACCTCGCTGCACGTGAGCTCGAGACGGAACGAGGAGCCAATTTTGAGCGTTGTAATCTTTCTTGTTTGTTTTGCAGATACTCTGTCGGAGAATGCCCAAGAAGGCGGGAAAGCGAATGACTACCGACCAGATGCTGCGTGTTCTTATGAAAGAGGTGACCGACCTAAAGAGGCGAATGGCGGATAAAGACGAGGAAGGGGGGCCGAAACGTCCTTTGGCAGGAGCAGCTCCAGGAGGAAAAGGCAAGAGGCCCAGAAGGGGAGCGGCTGGGGGAGACATCCCGGTTCCCTGTACCCCACTCGAGGCCCCGCTTGAGGCACCAACTCCCGTGCCGGAGGAAGGAAATCCGATTCCCGTGGTGGTCACACCCGTGTCCGGGGAGGATATGCCGCCCGAGCTGGCAGCACAATTAGCAGCGTGGTTGGGTAAAGGTAGCAAGGGCGCCACGGCTGACGACGCGCAGGTGTTGATGAAGCAACTGCGTGAAACAAGGGAAGCGGCGAAGGCACCATCGCCGGCTGCGGCAGTAGAGAAACCACCTGGGACAGGTCCAGTCGCAGATACAGCTTCCGGTTCAGGTAAGCGGCCATTGCCGATTGCGAGGGTTGAGTCGGCACCCTCTCGGAGGGAGAAGTTGGGTCAACATGTCCCTCTGGCTATCAAAGAGAAGATATGGGCAGGGGAGTATATAAACATCTTCGCGTTACTTACCGATCATTATGAGATGGAGCATGTTAAGGGCCAGAAGGAGCTCATGCATCCAAGTGTTTGGCGCGCAAAGATGGCCGCCTTTAAGGTAAATGAAAATATTGGCAATTGGGGAAAAGCATGGGGGATTTTTACATCCATCATGGGTGAACGTAGGCCCGATTTGCTGTCCGAATTGCCGATTTATCAGTCACGGATCATGGGGTATTCTGTATCACACGAGGGCAATCAATGGTTCTGTTACGATAATATTTTTAGAAAAGCAAAGGAACATGATAAAAACTTAACTTGGGATTGTTATGATTCTGTGTCTTGGTCCAAAATGGAAGATACTGGTATGTTGAAGGTGCCATTGGTAGGGAGTAGCGTGGGTGAATCCTCCCGCCAATATGCTGGGACGCCCTTTCGATCAGGTTCGAGTAACGAAAACCACTCGAGGCCAATCGGCACCACAGGAAAAAGGGGGATTTGCTGGAATTTTAACAGGGGTAAATGTACCAGGCCCCAGGGGTCATGCAAATTTAGGCACGAATGTGGTGGGTGTGGGCAATCATCCCATCCTGAGTCCATGTGCAGAGCCAAAACGGGTGATAACGGGGGTAGAGGAGGCGCCAAACAGGTCTGACATAGTCCGAGGGGCGCCTTTACCTACTCCGATTGATACCATGGCAATGATTCCCTGGCTCAGCGAATACCCGGATCACGCTTCCGCTGGGGTGTTGCGGAACGGGTTTTCATATGGTTTCCGCATCCCAGTGGGGGAGTTTCAGGGTATAGCGAAATGTAAAAACCAGATATCGGTCTTGCAGCATACGACCGTGGTACAGGAAAAGATCGCGAAAGAGGTTACTCGAGGTCGAGTCGCTGGTCCATTTAATGTGCCACCAGTTGCTAACTTTGTTTGTTCCTCTTTAGGGGTGGTCCCCAAGAAGGACCCGGGGGAGTTTCGGCTGATACATAATTTATCAGCCCCACGTGGTCTTTCCGTAAACGATGCGATAGACCCGGAAGTATGTTCGGTGCGGTACGCATCCTTCGATGAGGCCGTAGCCATATTGAATCGCCTGGGGCCCGGTGCGCTGATGGCAAAATCGGATATTGAGTCAGCGTTCCGGTTGCTCCCGGTACATCCAGACGATCAGCGTCTCCTTGGTTTCATGTTTCAGGGTCACTATTACATGGATAGGTGTATGCCGATGGGGTGCTCTATATCTTGTGCTTATTTTGAAAAGTTCAGCTGTTTCCTGCAATGGGTCTTCACAAGGAAGACGGGGTTTCAACATGTTATGCATTATCTTGATGACTTTTTGTTTCTGGGGGCAGCCGGGGATCCGGAATGTGGACAGGCTTTGAATGAATTTTGTGTATTGATGAATCACTTTGGCGTGCCATTGGCACCAGGTAAGACTGTGGGTCCCTCGACTTGCCTCGAGTTTCTGGGGATCGAGCTCGACTCCGAAGAAGGTTGTTTTCGTTTACCAGGTGACAAAGTGTTAAGATTCAGGGCATCCCTGCAAATGTGTATAAATGAGTCTAAGGTTAAGCTACATCAATTACAACAATTGGTGGGACAGTTGAATTTTGCCCTAAGAGTAATACCGATGGCCCGCCCCTTCTCCCGTTCGATAGCTCAAGCCATGGTCGGCCTGAAGGAGGGTCATCATCGCACAAGGCTCTCGGCAGAGGTTCGCCAGGACATGCGCATTTGGTTGGCATTTCTGGCGGATTTCAATGGTCGAATTGTCTGGAACAAACCGGCGGTGTCCTCTGAGGGGCTGGGGCTGTGGACAGATTCGGCAGGGAGCATTGGTTTTGGTGCCATATTCGGCACTCAGTGGTCGGCACAAAAATGGCCGTCATGGTGGCATGATAGTGGACTGACAAGTAACATTGCTTTTCTGGAACTTTTCCCCATTCTGGTGGCCCTGAGAACTTGGCCCGAGGGGTTCAGAGATCACTCTGTGGTATTCTGGTCTGATAACATGACCGTGGTTGAGTGTATCAATAGCCAGGCAGCACGATGCAAATGGATTCTGAGATTGCTCAAGGAAATTGTATTACTGTGTATGCAATTGAATGTGCTATTTAAGGCAAGACATGTGCCGGGGGTGATGAACCAGGCGGCTGATGCCCTTTCTCGTTTTCGTATGCAGGCCTTCTGGGGTTTTCTGCCCACAGCGGACCCGGTGGCGGCACCCTTTCCCGAAGCTCTCTGGTCTCTCGGTGCCCCGAACTTCGTAACCTCGTGGGAGAGAGTTTAGCACCCAGGACGAGGAAGTCATATGAAGGGGCGTTCCGTTCTTATTGGGCCTTTTTGGGGGCTGCTAGAGGGGAGCTTTGGGGCCAGGAGGAGTTGGTAGTGAAATTCCTGCTGTCTTTACGTCAGGCAGGCAAATCAGTGGCTACGGCCCAGAGGCATCGGGCTGCCATTTCTTTTGTGGCTAGGGCTCATGGGATCCAGGACCCGACAGTGTCTTTCATTGTGCAAAAAGCGCTACGTGGGTGGCAACGCCTTGAGGGTCGCAGAGTAGATGAAAGGCGCCCGATAGGTTTGGATAGGTTGGCCCTGTTGTTATCCATACTCCCTGCAACGTGTTCATCCCAGTATGAAACAGTGTTATTCCGAGCCGCTTTTACGCTGGCATTCCATGGGGCTATGCGGGTAAGCGAACTAGTGGCAAGGAGCAAGCAGGACGTGATGGGGGGACTGTGCCGAGAGCACGTTCAGGTCAGAGGGGGGACAATGACTGTCTCGTTTGTTAGATCCAAGACCGATCAAGGTGCGATGGGTGATTGCATAATCATACAAAGGATTCCCGGGTCCTCCATGTGCCCGGTGAGTTGTGTAGAGGAATATTTAGCACAAAGGGTGGCATCATGGGGGGGGACCTTGTTGAGACACGCTGACGCCACCCCACTGACGAGGTTTCAGTTTCAGCGGGTGCTTGCGATGTCGATTACCGCTGCGGGCTTGAACCCGGGCGAGTTTGGGACCCATTCCTTTCGGATAGGGGCTGCTACAGAGGCTACAGCCAGGGGTCTGAATGTCGAACAAGTTAAACGTGTGGGGCGTTGGTCCTCCAATTGTTATAAAAGGTATGTGCGTTTGCACATGTTGTGAAGCTGTAATGTGTACTCACGCTTCTTGTTTTTGTTTGGTTTCAGTTGCGCAAGCCTACGAGGCGGGGCGGACTATGCAGTCGACCCAACACCGGGCCAGCGGTCAGACTTCACCGGCTGTGAAAAAGGAGGTGTGGGTCGTGGGCCACTCATACGTGAGGCGTGCCGCGGACGTATTCAAAGCAGGTGACATGATTCACGTGGCTGGGGAATACGGGTACAGTGTGTCCTTCTACGGAAGGGGCGGACTCTGTATTGACCAGTTTCAGTCATTTTTCGAGGGTTTGCTAGGGCGGACGAGGTCACCGCCGTCTATAGTCATAGTACATCTTGGGGGCAATGACTTGGTCACCGCTGGTAGACGACTTCTTCTTGAGGCGATGCTTTCCACTGTAAGTTGGTTAGCGAGGAGAGTTCCAGGGTGCACAATTGCATGGTCCCATATGATCCCACGAAAAGTATGGCGGGGGGCTATTTCTGTTTCTGCTTTGAATCATTCTGTAAGAAAAATTAATAACAAAGTGAGTAGATTGTTCCGTTCCAATACACTGCATTCTATTTCGCATGGTTGTATTACTGGTGACAGTATGTATTTGGGGGATGGTGTTCATTTGTCCCGGGTGGGGAACGAGTTACTCATAGGAGACTTGATAGCTTGGCTAAAGACTTTAAGACATGACCTTTAGGTAGGAGTGTTGTGGGGGGTCCGGATAGCCGGTCAACTATCCGGCCTGTGGCGGTAAGGTCATGATCGGTGAGCACTAATTGGAAGATCCCTATGAGTGGGCGTCACCCATTACGGATGGGGGCGCTCGGGGGAGGTGGCCATTGGCCCCTCAACGGGGAGGCGGTCCCTTCTAAGGATGGGTCGCCGAAAGGAAAGGGAAGGCGGTCAAGGCCCCTTCATGTGTAGGAGGGGTTACAGCCCCCTCCTGGGGAATTTCCCGGGGCCAGGTCGTCTGCGACGGCAGATGTGGTAAGTTGTGTGGGGTTTGGGGGGGGGTCTACGCTACCTTCTAGATACCTCACACGAGTCCTCGGACGACCTTTAAGTGGCGTCGAGTTTATTGGGGCCCCCGTCAAGTCAAGGGAAATTGGTAGTTGCACTTGAGGTACACCTCTGTGCGGTCGCCCCTCACAAGTGAGGGGGATATTTCTGGTTTAGGGATCTTGACACCGGTTACGACCTTGCCGTTGGCCCTTAAACGTTAGGATGTACAATTTCAGAATTTCAAGTTAAATGTTTTGTAGGATGTCAGTTCGGCTAGGAGAACCTTTGTATTAGAGAATATGTTAAGGTTAGCCAAACATCGCAATGTCGTAATGAAATTGTACATAATATGAAACTGTTATTTTAATGTTTTAATTTTGTTTCATATTTTAATAAATACGGCCGGGAGGGTCACTCCCTCCCGTCTTCCAAAAGTTCAGAACGGTTTCCGGTTTCCCATCCTTGGGGATTGTGTTGAGAGGGGGTGGCGGGTATCTCAGCCATATGGAAAGGGGCGACCATTCGGTCCCCCCGAACGTATGGCGGAGTACCACGATCCCCCCGGGAAGCCATCTTGGGCGGGAGGCGAGTCTCGGCTGGTATGCCCGAAGCGGCGTAGCCGGGGCGCGCCTTTTTCCCGCCCTGGAGTGGGCTGGCCTAGACACTGACGCGGCCGGCCACGCCCTTGGGGCAGGCAGGGGCGGGTTTACGCCCGCCCTGAAGACGGATAAAAGGAGCAACAAGCCAAGGAAGCATCCTCTTGTTCCTGTGCTCTGAAGCTGCACCACCTCGCTGCACGTGAGCTCGAGACGGAACGAGGAGCCAATTTTGACCCACCCACCAGCCCCTGAGGACAGCAAGTGGTTTTGAATAAAGTTTGATGTGATAACTCTAATTTTGTTTGCAGGTTCGGATTATTATCGTGATAACTTTGAATACGCAATAAAGAATGGTCAATTTGTGATATATTGTGCTAATAAAGTAATTTGGCTCTAGTGTTGATCAGTAAGCATACTTTTAATAAAGTTGTTGTTGTTACTGTCTGTTAAGTAAATTAGTCTATTAGTTTAGAATTGTCGTATTTAATTTTGGTCGGGCGGTAAGGTCATGATCGGTGAGCACTAATTGGAAGATCCCTATGAGTGGGCGTCACCCATTACGGATGGGAGCGCTCGGGGGAGGTGGCCATTGGCCCCTCAACGGGGAGGCGGTCCCTTCTAAGGATGGGCCGCCGAAAGGAAAGGAAAGGCGGTCAAGGCCCCTTCCTGGGTAGGAGGGGCTACAGCCCCCTCCTGGAGAATTTCCCGGGGCCAGGACATCTGCGACGGCAGATGTGGTAAGTTGTGTGGGGTTTGGGGGGGGGTCTACGCTACCTTCTAGATACCTCACACGAGTCCTCGGACGACCTTTAAGTGGCGTCGAGTTTATTGGGGCCCCCGTCAAGTCAAGGGAAATTGGTGTTTGCACTTGAGGTACACCTCTGTGCGGTCGCCCCTCACAAGTGAGGGGGATATTTCTGGTTTAGGGATCTTGACACCGGTTACGACCTTGCCGTTGGCCCTTAAACGTTAGGATGTACAATTTCAGAATTTCAAGTTAAATGTTTTGTAGGATGTTAGTTCGGCTAGGAGAACCTTTGTATTAGAGAATATGTTAAGGTTAGCCAAACATCGCAATGTCGTAATGAAATTGTACATAATATGAAACTGTTATTTTAATGTTTTAATTTTGTTTCATATTTTAATAAATACGGCCGGGAGGGTCACTCCCTCCCGTCTTCCAAAAGTTCAGAACGGTTTCCGGTTTCCCATCCTTGGGGATTGTGTTGAGAGGGGGTGGCGGGTATCTCAGCCATAACCATTTAAGCCTCATGAACAAGCGCATGGTCTTTTAAAGATTTGTGAAGTACTCGGGGCGGCGGTGTGTGTGTGCCCTCTTTCAGGAGCGGGCGGGGGGGCACTGCCAGCAACTTGCCAGGCCAGGCAGTGTTCAACACGTGCATCACCCTTTCTCTGCCTGCTATTGCGCTCCATGCTTCGGAAAGGTAAGAAAAAGAACGTGCATTTGAGTTTGAAATGTCCGATCTTGTAGCAGTACACTTGCAAAGCCCACACATGACAATAACCCGATTCAAGGCCCCATTCACCCGATTTTTTAAAGATATATAGTACTCCAACAAAGTTAGATTTTAAAACTTTATTAACTTTTAAATATAACGAACGCAACAAAAACTGTAAATATATTTAACCATTTTTTTAAATTAACCAGAACTATAACGATAACAACAACAACAACAATAATATAACTTTTATGCCTAAATTACGCAAACATTTAGCTAATCTGCTAAAGGGGGGAGTCGCCATTTCTTTACAATAATCAATAATGAAAAATCCACATCAATAGGGTTGTCCGTTTTCTCGATGCAGCACTATAGTGCAACATACACAGCACCTGGGGTGTCAAGAGTGAACAGGTCTTTCTTTGTTCCTTAAGATGTTATCTGTGTCAACCTCTTCCGAGAATGCTGATGCGTTAGGATTTCCTTGTGTTTCTTAATAGCATTGGTGTCTGTACACTTCTTTGTCAATTCTGTGAAGATGATAACTGCTTCATAAACAGACGATATCTTTGTTTAGTCATTAGTGTTAAGTGTCTCTGAAACTACAGTGCCCTTCTGTTTTTTTTTCTTCAGGCTCTACAGAGTTTTGTGTGTTGTTCTTTTGAGCGACAATTATTCCAGAGGTTTCAGGTTTACTTGTTTTGTCCTGCAGTGAGTTAACAGCTTTAGAGAGTTCATGTTTATTTGCTATGTCCTGCTGTTCGTCAACTGCTTCAGAGTCGTCAGCCTCATTTGTTATGTTTCAGTAGATCCTGGACCTGCCCGGCCGCGCCCAAAATGGTGCCGGTGTAAATGGGACTCGTAACTGCTTGTTGTGTACTGGTTGCCCAACCTTGATATCACGAGATACATATGCAGTTTTGAAGCACATGGCGGAGGCTTGTCTGCTGTAGTGGGGCGCCCCTTTATCGTTTCAGTCGCCATTCCGCCCGCTTTTGGTACACTGTGCCTTTTCCGCCATTCAGCTGTTTACCGCCCGCTCTTACGGCTACAGCGTCTCGCTCACCATGTAGTTGAGTTGCTCCCACTCTTGCGGTGCAGCGATAGGCGGCTTCCACAGGACTCTTAAAATGGCGGCCGGCTCTTCGGATTTGGGCCTGGTCCAGTAAAATGGCCCTGGGACACCTTGGAACTCGGACGCTTGGGTTCCATTCTCGAAAGCGTCCCCTCAGCCTTGAAGATTGTACAAAAGTCTTGGGGGCCGTCGACTCCCGCAGGCTTCCGGTGGGGAGCGGCTGCCATGATTGCTTGCGGAATGGCCACGGCGGAGCTACGAGATGGTGGTGCTCTCATGGTGACGCCAGCTTCAGTCTGAAACATCCAGAAACAAGGTGGGGCTTTCATCGTTTGGGAAAAAAAATGTTTTAATCCAATGAAAAGTGTTATTTGTAGGTCACATGACCTAGTCTTACATCATTAGGAAAAGAAAAGTAAAATGAACCAATGAAAAGTTTTATTAACAAGTCACATGACCTGTTATGCTTACGTTACGCGCTGCGCGGCGCGCTCTGGATCGTTTCCGGGAAGCTGCGCCTTGCGCACCGGAGCACTTCCGGGTGCGCTAACGCGTCGCGTCATATGACGCATTACGCGACAATGCAGGTCCAGAATATAGTCAAAATGTCTCCACCAACCAGCGGTCGGAATACAACCGCTTTCAGCAGTCCAAAAAGTTCGGTTAAATCTTAAGAGCGGGAGCCACTCAACTACATGGTGAGCGAGACGTTGTAGTCGCAAGAGCGGGCGGTAAACAGCTGAATGGCGGAAGAGGCACAGAGTACCAAAAGCGGGCGGAATGGCAACTAAAACGGTAAAGGGGCGCCCCACGACAGCGTGTCTTCAGGTCAAACGGATTGTGGGACAAGGTCCAGAATGGAAGATTCTTCAAAAGGGAAAAAATTCCGCCGGACCCCGGGAGCCGGCCGCCTATGCCGGGGGCGATCTCAGGCCTCACCAGGGCAACACTACTTGGGGAGGGGGCAGGAGCCAAGCGCCCCCTCTCAGTCCGCGCCATCTCACCGCCCCTCGGGGGCCTCCGTCAAGCGGTTTAGGGAGGCACCGTATCACATTGTTTTCCAATGCAGTCAGGTCCACAAATGGACCCCACTTACTTTGAATAGTGAAGCTGCAGCAGGTGCAAATAAGGTTTAAACAGTGTTACAAGAGCTGCTTAGAACTCTGAAGTATGGCACTCAACAACCAGGACTTATGCCATTTGTGTAAGGCAGTGACATGGAAGCAACTCAGGGACAAAAAGCATGAACGAACATTCACGTATGAAAATTTTATTTGGGGAAGGGGTAAGTCAAGTCAAGTCATAAAATTTATATAGCGCACTACATACCCAGAGGGTTTCAAGGCGCTTAGGAAGGGGAGGAGGATTATTTGTCAAATATCCACGTTTTAAGCTACTTTCTGAAGGCTAGGTGATTCTGGGTGAGGCGAAGGTAAGCGGGGAGTGAGTTCCATGTTTTGGCAGCCAGGTATGAGAAGGATCTGCCTCCCATGGTGGTCTTGTTGATGCGAGGTACAGTGGCGAAGGCTTGGCTGGAAGAGCGAAGTTGGCGGGAGGGGGTGTAGAAGGACAGTCGAGAGTTGAGGCAATCTGGTCCGATGTCGTAGAGTGATTTGTGTGCGTGGGTAAGTAGTCGGAAAGTAATCCTCTTATTAACGGGTAGCCAGTGGAGGTCTTTAAGGTGGCCAGAGATGTGTTCGTTGCGTGGGATGTCTAATATGAGCCTGGCTGAGGCGTTTTGGATTCGTTGTAGTTTCTTCTGGAGTTTAGCGGTGGTACCTGCGTAGAGGGTGTTTCCGTAGTCCAGTCGGCTCGTGACTAGAGCGTGGGTGACTGTTTTCCTTGTTTCGGTGGGGATCCAGCGAAATGTTTTTCTGAGCATGCGAAGAATGTTAAAGCAGGAGGAGGATACGGCGCTGACTTGTCTGTTCATTGAGAGTGAAGAATCCAGGATGACGCCAAGGTTCCGTGCGTGGTCTGTCGGGATGGGTGCATTTCCGAGGGCTTCCGGCCACCAGGAGTCGTCCCATGCAGAGGGGGATTTACCTAAGATGAGGACTTCTGTTTTGTCTGAGTTCAGTTTCAGACGGCTTTGTTTCATCCATTCGGCGACTTCTTTCATTCCTTCGTGTAGGTTAGTTTTGGCGGTGCTGGGGTCCTTGGTGAGAGATAGGATCAGTTGAGTGTCATCCGCGTAAGAGATGATGTTGAGGTTGTGTTGGCGGGCAATGGCCGCGAGGGGGCTCATGTATACGTTGAAGAGGGTGGGACTGAGTGAGGATCCTTGTGGTACGCCGCAGATGATTTCAGAGGCCTCGGACTTGAATGGTGGGAGGCGGACTCTCTGGGTTCTTTCGGTGAGGAACGAGGTGATCCATTCCAGTGCCTTTCCTTGGATTCCGATGTTTCTGAGGCGTTGTAAAAGGGTGCTGTGGCAGACTGTGTCGAAGGCTGCAGAGAGGTCGAGGAGGATGAGGGCGACTGTGTCTCCATTGTCCAGTAGTGTTCGAATGTCGTCTGTTGCTGCGATGAGGGCGGTCTCAGTGCTGTGTTTGGCTCGGAAGCCAGATTGTGAGGGGTCGAGTGATTTGTTGGCTTCGAGGAAGGCGGCGAGCTGGTTGTTGACGGCTTTCTCGATGACTTTGGCCGGGAATGGAAGAAGCGAGATGGGGCGGTAGTTTTTGAGTTCGGTGGGGTCTGCTGTTGGTTTTTTTCAGAAGGGCGGTGAGTTCAGCGTGTTTCCAGACTTCTGGGAAGGTAGCGGAGTTGAAGGAGCAGTTGATGACGTCTCGGAGGTGCGGAGCTATGACGGAGTCTGCTTTGTTGAAGATGTGGTGAGGGCATGGGTCTGTGGGGGATCCAGAGTGGATGGAATTCATCAGGCGGATGGTGTCCTCAGTGGAGATTGGGTTCCAGGCGTTAAGGGTGTTAACGGGGGGAAGATGGTCAGCTGATGGTAGGGTGGGTTGGCTTCCGGGTTGGATGTCAAAGCTGTTGTGGATGTCAGCAATCTTGTTGTGGAAAAAAGAGGCTAGGGAATCGCAGAGGGCTTGAGAGGGGGTGATGTCGTTGGAGTTGGCCGAGGGGTTGGAAAATTCCTTGACGATGTTGAAAAGTTCCTTGCTGTTGTGGGCGTTGTTGTCAAGTCGATCCTTGAATGCTGTTTTCTTGGCTTTTCGGATTAGTTGGTGGTGAGTACGGATGGCGCTTTTGAAGGCGTCCTTGTTGCTGGTGGATGGGTCTTTTTTCCAGGCCTTTTCAAGGGAGCGGCACAGTTTCTTGGACTTCTTGAGGTCATCGTTGAACCATGAGGCCTTCTTGATGCCAAGTTTGTGTTGACGTTTTTTCAGTGGTGCTAAGGTGTCGGCGGTGTTGGATAACCAAAGGGTGAGGTTGGAGGCGGCTTCGTTGGCGTTAGAAGATAGGGCTGGGGAGGTTTGAAGGAGTAATGTGGAGATCTGCTCCGTGGTGATTTTGTTCCAGTTTCTTTGTAGAGTTGGTTGGAGGTGGATGATGGGTTTCGGCTTGTTGTAGGTGAAGTGAACGCAGCTGTGGTCAGTCCAGAGGAGATCCATAGTGTGGCTGAAGGAGACATGGTTGCTGGAGGTGAAGATGGGGTCGAGTGTGTGACCTGCGATGTGGGTGGGGGAAGTGACCAGTTGTTTAAGTCCGAGGTTGGCTAGGTTGTCCAAGAGGGTGGCGGTGTTGCGGTCGTTGATCTTTTCAAGGTGGAAGTTGAGGTCTCCCAGAAGGATGTAGTCTTTGGAGGGGAGCGCGTGTGGGGTGATGAAGTCTGTGATGTCTTCACTGAATTTTGCGCGGGGTCCTGGTGGTCTGTAGAGGAGGGTGCCTCTGAGTGTGGTCTTGGGGTCGATGTGGATCTGGAAGTGAAGGTGTTCGGAGTTAGCGAGGTTGGCGTCAGAGCTGGTTGAGATGCGGATTGATTTCTTATGGACGATAGCGATTCCACCTCCTGTATGGTCGGTGCGGTCCTTGCGTGTGATCTTATAGTCATCAGGGATAGCGATGGCGATGTCAGGGGCGGAGGAAGCGTTCATCCATGTTTCCGTTAGGAAGGCGACGTCAGGAGAGATGGTGTCTAGTAGGTTCCAGAGGTCAATGGCGTGCCTATGGACCGAGCGGGTGTTGAGAAGGATGCATTCTAGGTGGTTGGGGTCGGGAATCTGTGTTGTGGTCGTAGCGGAGATGTTGTCGGTGCCGCTGAATCTGCAGGAGTAGCAGGAGAAAGGTCCATGGGTGTGTCCAGGAGCGGCTTGGACGCAGGTGGGGGCGCGGCCGGGGTCAAGGGCTAGGAGGGAGGCGGCATCATAGGTAATGCGGGGGGGCTGGGGAGCGCGAGGGGCAGGGGGTCTGGCGCTGGGCGCGGTCCAGGCGCGGACGGGCGTAGACGGGCTTACCTTTGGCGCACCTTCGGCGTGTCCGAAGCGCGTGGACGCTGCGCGTGGAGACATTGGCCATAAATGGAGGGTGGAGGGGGCGGAGCGTGGGAGGGGCAGCAGCTGGGAGGCGGTAGCGGGGAGGAGGGGCGGTCCAGGAAACCACAACCAGCAAAATGGAGGGTGATAGTGAAAGTGAGGCAGGGGCAGCAAATGGACCAGCAGGTCGTTTTACAAACACAGCGTCAGCAAGGTACAGCGCTAATGAAAATCGGGCGTCTAAACACACAGGCACAGCGCTAATGAAGATCGGGCGTCTAAGCACACAGGCACAGCGCTAATGAAAATCGGGCGTCTAAACACACAGGCACAGCGCTAATGAAAATCGGGCGTCTAAACACACAGGCACAGCGCTAATGAAGATCGGGCGTCTAAGCACACAGGCACAGCGCTAATTAAAACGGGCGCTTAAGGGCTAATAATGCAGTGTAAGCGTACAGGCACAGCGCAAAGCACAGAGCACAATGTTAATACAGCGTCACCACAAAGTACAGCGCTAGTCACCCAAATTCGATCTGCAGCGTCCACAGTGCGTGAGACCAGCGAGGGAGGGAGGGAGGGAGGGAGCGACCGTTCAGGAGCAGGTCCCTGCCAGTTCGCGCCACTACACCGTATGTGGAAAATCTGAAGCCATCGTTCTACAAACTCTCAACGCTTGCTATCAGTGCATGAGTTTCATGCTCGATTGATTGAGCTAGCCGGATCGGGCAATAAAAAGTATAAAATAGTTATGTAAATAGTTATTTAATAAAATGTTTTACTCTGTTTCTTTGCTGGTGTGTTGTGTATATTTATAATATTTACATAGGGTTTGTCGTTATTTTGGGCGGGGTGGGTGACGGAGCCGAGCTGTCTTGCAGCCCTCATGGTGTGGAGCTCAGTTCATCTCACTATTTTCGTATTTCTCATGAAGGGTTGTTTATAATATTTCTATTTTAGCGAGGTCAAAAAGAGATCCAATTAGTGGCCTACTGATTTTGCTCGATTACTTTTATTTTTTTACACGATTTTTCACGATCTGCAAAGACTAAACAGAGTATTGCGACTTTGTGCTTGTTTGTAAATAGAGAATGAACCAAAGAGAATCAATTGTAAAACAGTAAATGCTTGGATAATAATCAATCAAATGGAGAGACAAGCAGGCAGGACGGATTACAACGGGGGTAAAGGCCTGCGTTAACTACTCTTCACTATCTGCAAAGAGAGAGTACTACTAAGAGAAAAGAGGGGAGGGGGGCAGCGTTCAAAGCACATCAGCGTGCATAAATACGAAAATGTTTTTATCTATCACGTACTTGACATTTTAAAGCTTTTCATATTTGCTATTAAAAAACCAATGAAATTCACAGAAAAAACCATAGGTTATAGTGGATATATAGTTAGGAATTTGCATTTACAAAACCTTGAAAATTCAATGAAAAAACCATTGGTTTTAGGCCATATATATGTCATCAGTGATGTCATCAGTGATGTCCCTAACCATGTCATGAATGATGTAATATGTGACATCATCAGCAGTGGATTGCGGGTGCGCGATATATAGTTAGCGCTTATGACTATATATGGAATTTCAATGGTTTTATGCGAGTAAAATAAGGTTTTGTAAATGCAAATCCCTAACTATATATGGCCTAAAACCAATGGTTTTTTCATTGAATATATATATATATATATATATATATATATATATATATATATATATATATATATATATATATATATATATATATATATATATATATATATATATATATATATATATATATATATATCCAATCCATGCAGGTAGCACACAAACGAAGAAAAACACTGTACGGTAAGTACGGTGCTTTAATTATTACGAACTCTTGCTAACAGCAGCCCAACAGGAAACCGCCATTCTTAACAATTCTAGCCAGACGCGTTTCAGGTACGTGAGACCTTTCTTCAGTGGCAGCAAAGACTGGAAGTTTGCGCTACAACACAGCATTGTCATTTATAACTCACACCTGCCTCAGTGGGCGTGGCACTCCTAAGCCTTCTGGTGCTTGTAGGCTGTGTGCTTCAATAATCCCAAGTGGGTGCCTCCGTGCAGTCTTAAAATCATGCTATGGTAAAGATAACTTCACAGTGGGTGAATGCAGCCTTTCCTTTTATGCCGCTGAATTGCTTTACCGAAGACGAAATGCACTCTTGCAGACTCCACCCTGACATGGGGTCTGCATCTTCCTCCCGATCATTCTTAGCACTGTGTACGGCCAAGACGGGCCCGCTTTGCAGCAGTGGTTTTTCTTCAACGGCCGTGCTCGCCGTTTATAAATCCAATCCATGCAGGTACACACAAACGAAGAAAAATACTGGAAGCTAAGTACGGTGCTTTAATTAATACGAACTCTTTCTAACAGCAGCCCAACAGGAAACCGGCATTCTTAAAAATTCTAGCCAGACGCGTTTCAGGTATGTGAGACCTTTCTTCAGTGGCAGCAAAGACTGGAAGTTCGCACTGTAAAAACCATAGGTTTCACACCAGTTATAGTTAGTAATTAGCATATAAAAAACCAATTAAATTCACTGAAAAAAACGTAGGTTTCACACCAGTTATAGTTAGCTGAAAATTTTACTGACATAAAACCATTGAAATTCCACGTTATAGTTAGTTGGACTCACTATAACTTGCGCGTGTAATGCACTGCTGATGACGTCACATATTACATCACTCATGACATGGTCAGTGACATCACTCATGACATCACTGATGACACCATCCAGTGAATTTGTGTCTTTCTGAAAAATAAATGTTTTCTATATGTATATGAAAAAGGTCGATGGAAGAATAAATGTTTAAATAAGTATCTAAATGGATGTTTTTAAAAAAAAATGGATTGGTTAACTGGCTTATTAAGTGTATCTTAGTGAATACATATATTAGCGAGTAATGTTTAAATATTTAAATATATGTATCAGTGTTTCACTTTGTGTATAAGTGGCTGCATGGGTTGGTGAGTACCTACATGTGTGTGTATATGGGTTATTAGATGTTTATTTTAGTATCAGTATGAGTGTCTGTATGGTTTGGTGGGGGTATTACATAGCACATAGATGCATCAATGACTGACTCACTGTTTGTATGTGTTTTGAAGACAGCATATGTGTAGGATTGTAAGGGTGGATGAGTGTCTATATGTGTGTGTTAGTGAGTGAATGACTGTTTCACTAGTGTCTTTATCAGTAACGACATATGTTTTAATCTAGTATATGTGAGTATTGATGTCTATAAGTGAGTATATGTGAGAGTGAGAGATTGTAAGAGTTCCTGTTTAAATGAGTATGTGTTTCTATAAGTGTTTGTTTAAGAGAGTAAGTATGTGTAAGTTTCCTTAAAAGTAAGGTGGTAGTGTGTGTATAGTTGTATATGCAAATAAATGGATGTTCAATAGTTTATTTGCATGTGTGAGTATGTATTGTATTGTATTGTAATTGCATTTATATAGCGCTTACTACCCCTGACGAGGCGTCGAAGCGCTTTTTCGGCGGGTAGCACGCTACTCCGGGACCCACAGAGGATTAGTTTTGAATTAGTATAGTGAAACATGCAAGTACATTTTAAGTGGTGGATATGTTAGTCAGTTATTTGGATTTGGAATGATAGCAGAAGGATAGAGTAGGACAAAGGTTAGTATTTATTTATCGCTCGCTTGTTGACGCATGCTATTCAGGGAGCCTATAAAGGATTAGTGGTGAATTAATATGTGAAATATGAGGTAATTTCAGTGGTGGATATTAGTGTGTTACTTGGAGTGAGAAGGATAGAGGATGGATAAAAGGGAAGAAAGATTTGCATTCATATAGCACTTGTTACCCCTGATGGGTGTTAAAGCGCTTTTTTGGCAATTAGCACGCCACTCCGGAACCCATAAAGGATTAGTGTTGAAAATTAGTATAGTATGAATATGAAGTAATTTGAGTAGTAGATATGTTATTCAGTTATTTGGGCAGTATATTAGTATAGTTGAATATGGAACATGGAATTTGAGAAGTGAACATGTTAGTCTGTTAATTTTGATAGAAAAAGGATAGTGGAGGGATAAAAGAGTGAAGGATTTTTTTTTAAGAGAAAAGGGCAGCATTTCAGGCCCTAGTCCCGACCAGTCTCGAACAGGCCCAAACAGGCAACTACCCTTGTCCTCTCCACCCTTAGCCTTGACGCCCGGGCTGAGACGCCCTAAGCCTGGCCCTTTTTGTAGCCCTAATAATCAGGTGACCCCTTCAGCCAATGGGAACCCTAGCCCTAACACTATCCAATCACAACACTAGCCCTAACAGCCAATGGTACAAGTAGCCCTAGTCCCTACTTCCAATAGAAAGCCTAACCCTACTCTTAGTCCCACAACTGGTCCAAAAACCAATCACACCAGAAGCACTAAATCGCTACTTCCAATTAAAGGTCTAACCGTAGCCCTAGTCCCACCCTACTCCCAACAACCAATAACATAGGAAGCCCTAGTCCCTACTTCCTATAGAAATCCGAACCCTAGCCCTAGTCCCAACCCTGCAATGATTGAATCACAGACCGAGAAACCAATCAGAACCCTCAAATACCCAGCCAATGAGGACATTAACCCTAACCCAATAGAAACACCAGATACAACCACCAATCAGTGTACACATGTGCCAACCATCAGCACACTATATAAGGTCCCAGCAACCTCAGACAAGGTTTGCTGGTCAGGGAGTTGGAAGCTGCTTGCTCCTGTTCAGAATCTCCTAGGAGACAGACAGGCTCAATCCACAACTTTGGACTTCAGCAGGTAAAGGCTTCACTAACTCGAAATCTAACAATACTGTTTGAATAAAGCTTTACTCCCCCTGCTGGCCAAAAAACGAAGTGCACAGGCCCCAGTAAATACAGTTTCAACAGCTCACAGAAGCACCCTCTGATGTAGAAAATCCCTGTTGCTGGGGGGGGGGCTGGCCTCACTGGCTTGTGAACACAAAATGGTGGCTGGGGCTGCACTGTTTCAGCACACAGGCCTAAGCACAGAGCAAAGGAGAAATTTGGAGGGAAAACAGATTTGTCACCAAGGAATGAGAGGGACAAACTACAGAAATTGGACTGCAAATCCCACAATTCAACACACTAAATGAAGGCAATAATGGGCAGGGAAAACCACACATTTAAAACACAACACAGGTGATAAAATATGCAATTACAGGCAGGCTAAAACTACAATTTTTAACTGTAACAACCACAGGCAGAGACAGTAAACACAGAAAGTGAAAATCGTTTTTTAGATAACTTTTTGTCTTGGGAAGAGACAGCACTAGTCTGTCTCCTTACCACTTCCTGGACTCTGCTCAAAGCAATCTGGGGCACATGTGGGCTGCAACTCACAAGATGGAGGAGACTGATTTGGGGTTCACCCAGCAAGGCCTTCAGGGGCCTAGGCAGGTGTGAGAGGAGGGCTCAGGCTTGCCTGGTAGCTGAATAGCCAATGGTCTGCTGGCCTGGGGGTGGGGTCTGGGCAGCTGCTTGCTCCTGTTCAGAAACTCCTAGGAGACAGACAGGCTCAATCCACAACTTTGGACTTCAGCAGGTAAAGGCTTCACTAACTCGAAATCTAACAATACTGTTTGAATAAAGCTTTACTCCCCCTGCTGGCCAAAAAACGAAGTGCACAGGCCCCAGTAAATACAGTTTCAACAGCTCACAGAAGCACCCTCTGATGTAGAAAATCCCTGTTGCTGGGGGAGGGGGGGGCAGGGGGGCTGGCCTCACTGGCTTGTGAACACAAAATGGTGGCTGGGGCTGCACTGTTTCAGCACACAGGCCTAAGCACAGAGCAAAGGAGAAATTTGGAGGGAAAACAGATTTGTCACCAAGGAATGAGAGGGACAGACTACAGAAATTGGACTGCAAATCCCACAATTCAACACACTAAATGAAGGCAATAATGGGCAGGGAAAACCACACATTTAAAACACAACACAGGTGATAAAATATGCAATTACAGGCAGGCTAAAACTACTTTTGGATGACTGTCGATGTGTATCAGGATGTATAGGTGTATCACTACATATGATGAGTGAGTATATTTATGAGTGACTACATAGAACTGTTGATGAATTAGTGGATGTGTATAGAGATGGTGGAATTACTGAATTGGTTGTTGTAACTGGTATGGGTTTTTTTGAAAATTTTTTGTTTCTATTTTTGAATATGTGTTTCAAGGGTTACAGTGAAAGGAGGTCTGTCACTCTGTCACTCTGTCACAAGGATGGTGTCATCAGTGATGTCATGAGTGATGTCACTGACCATGTCATGAGTGATGTAATATGTGACGTCATCAGCAGTGCATTACACGCGCAAGTTATAGTGAGTCCAACTAACTATAAAGTGGAATTTCAATGGTTTTATGTCAGTAAAATTTCCAGCTAACTATAACTGATGTGAAACCTATGTTTTTTTTAGTGAATTTAATAGGTTTTTAAATGCTAATTCATAACTATAACTGGTGTGAAACCTATGGTTTTTTCAGTGAATTTTCATAGGTTTTTTAAATGCTAATTCCTAACTATAACTGGTCTGAAACCTATGTTTTTTTCAGTGAATTTCATAGGTTTTTTTAATGCTAATTCCTAACTATAAGTCTCACTTTATAAGTAAGACTGTTAGCGCTCTAGTTGTTTAGAACACTCTGGTACATTCTGTCATCGGGCTACAGTTGGGCTATATTTGGGCTATATTTTTTTTGTGTCTTTGGTGGCCATCTTTGGGCTACATTGGGCTACATTTGGGCTACATTTTGGCTCTAACATATATATAGCCCAATGTAGCACAATGCATATTTTTTCAAAGTTAATTTTCGTAAAAACCACTTAAGAATAGGGCTACCAGTCCCTACAATTTTTCCCATTTTTTTTTTTTTTGAGCGCTCCCGGTGCGCGCCCCGGGGAGCGCCCGAAGAGCGTACTTCTATAAAGCGCCCGGGGCGCGCTCCGGGGAGCGTCCTGTAAGTGCCAATATCGCGAACGAAAACATGATCGTGACGTATCGCGTAGCCGTGTCCGCGTGATACGCACGGCGTAAGCGCACCCGGAAGTACTCGAGCGAATACGATCGCGCAACGTAAACATCTGACGCGCTTACTCGATGCGACCCGGGGCGCGTAGCGTAAGCGCGTCGGGTCCTGTGACCTGAAAATAACACTTCTCATTGGTTCAGGACAGTTTTTTTTCTCCAAATGATGAAAGACCCCACCTTTTTTCCTTATTCTGACTTTGTCCTTTGACTGAGGAAGACCGGTTTGTACCTCTCTGTACCTTTTTGATCTTTATAATGGCTTCAGTAGCAGCAGCAGCTGGTGCATCTGCCCCACCACCACCACCACAACAACCAAGAGGACCAGCTCAAGATTACATTGGTGGTCAACAAGAGGAGGAGGAGGAAGAGGAAGAGGAGGATGATGAAAGATGGCTGCCTGAACAAAATACCCCATACAAGCCCAAGTCACACATTGCATGGGAGTTTTTTTCACTCCCAGAGGGCAAGAAAAAAGTGAATGCGGCCAAGGTAACTTGCCTAATCTGTAAGAAAGAACTCTCAAGGGGCAACCCAAACAAAAAATATTCCTTTGGTAACTATACCATAATTCAACATATGACCCGTAAGCACCCTAACAACTATTCTCGTGCAGAGCTCAGGGAACTGGCCAGTAACCTCCCCCAGTCTTCAAGGACCACCTCCCAAAGAAACGAACCCACTTCATCGGGACCAGAAACATCAGAGATGATGCCTTGTATTCAGCCACGATTTGTTGATTTTAAAATCACTTGTTCTGCATGTGGCAAGCTTATTGCCTATGGTGAAAAAAGCATAAAGCTCATCGTCCTTGCAGGTGATAATCACAAGTGCCCCAAAAAGAAGTAATTTTTTGTTTTTTTTGTTTTTTTGCTCCAGTTGAGCCAGTTTCAATTCCCTTTTTTTTGTTTCTCCCCCTAAAAAAATACAAAAAAAATATAAAACTGTTTTGAAAAGCCAAAAAAAGTACAAAATGTTCAAAAAACACAAAAAAATATAAAACAACAAAAAGAAGAAAAAAAAAGTTCTTTTTAGAACTACCTCCAATTTCTAAAAAAAGGCTTCATTTTTTAAAAACTCTGTCATTCTTTTTTCCTCATAGTACGCTCCCCGGTCCGCTCCCTGGTGCGCGTACCGGGCGCTCCCCACGCGCAAAACGAAGAAAAAAAAAATATTTTAAATGCCCCGCGGGTCCCTTTTATAGCCCCCACATCAAACCTAGGGGTTCAAAGGGGTCTATCCCTGACGCCTTATGGTCATTTCCCCCTTTGTTTTAGCCACCTCTTGTGTCTCGATTTTACCGAGACACAAGATGGCGGCCGCTCCGGGCTGTTTCGAATGTTTACAGACACCCGAGAGCCAATCAGCTTTCCGTGCGCACCTCGCGTGGCGCGCCCGGAGCGCTCCCCGGGGCACGTACCGGGGCGCGCCTATAGATATATATATTTTTTTGAACCTAAATTACTCAAAATCCACTGGAGCACATATCTTGAGACATAGCAAAGGCACATCGGGCTACCAGTCCCTACAATTTTGCCAAATTTGGTGGAAATCTATTCAGCCGTTCGGGCTCAAAGTGAAATCGACCGCCCTATGGAAATTAACATGGGGAAAACGCGTTTTGGGACCCCCCTTTTATCTCGGCCCCCGCTTGACGAATCCCCCCCAAACTTTCAGGGAAGGACCGGAGCTCAACAAGGCCATTTTGAGGAAATTTTCAGTCAGATTCGTCAACCGGCGCCAAAGTTATTCAAAATAGAATTTTGAGATTTGACATTGAAAAAAATCCTAACTATAACTACCTACTGGCGACCGCCAGTAGGTAATATATATATTTATATATATATACATAACATGTATTTTTTAAAATAGGGTTAATTATTGCAGGTTAAAAAGAGAAAAGTAGGATGGTTTTTTTTGTAAGGTGGGGGCCAGGAATGCTGGCAGAGGCTGGCTAGCAGCCCAGAAAGCCCTGCACTGAGGGGTTATTCTTAGCTCTTGGAAGACTGTGCGAGGCCTTCATGTAGACATCTGCAGCCTCATAAAATAGGGTCTTGTCTCACAGAAGTGCATTCTTTTGTATTTCTGCTCTTGAAAAATAATGTCTGCATAGTTGCCTTCTTTTAACCGAAAATAAAATGTTGTATTAGTCTTAGACAGAAAATAAGATGAAGTTCTTTCTTAGAATTTTGTAGGCCACATGCCTAGGTAAAACCGATTGGCAGATTCAGATTTTTTTTTATCAGAACAATTGTGGCGCAAAGGACACACAAAGTTTTGCTTTTAGACAGTCAAAGTTAAGGTGGCTTAACATGCTTACATGTTTTGGTCATTGCTAAGTTGACAAGATGGTTACAGTTAAGTACATTTTTTGATTTTGTGTTTTGTTAATGTGTATTATGTTTTGTCTCCTGATTTAAAGTTACAGTTGATATTTTTATGTGTTATGGGAAGTGTTTCCTTTTTGTGTGTTGTGTATTTTTGCTTCTACCCACAGATCATTCATGGACTGTTCTGGGTGGTTTTTAAGGCTGACACGACACGTTAGTTGGTTTGACAAAAGGTCATAGTTGTAAGAGGAAAAAGGTGAAATGTGCGCACTGAATGACTATAGGTGCGCCACTGCTCATTTGCATGTGTTATTATGATTTATCTATGCCCTCTGTGCTTGGTATACAGCAAGTATACCTGATGGCTTGGCATGTGTGTTTTTATTTTTTGTATGTTTTTGTTTTTGTGTTGTTTTGTCAATGCTATTTTTTGATACTGGTACAAGCTCCCCTGCGTTGTGAGGGGATGGTCATGACGGTACCCATCGCTACACAACAGTTGGTTGGACTTCTTCTGGTTACTAAATTTCACAGATATGATATTTCAAACTGTGAACATGACAGACAACACTTCAACAGTGTATTTCTATTTGGCTATAATGGTATTGAAGAAAAATAAAAGAGTTATACAGGATTAAAAGTGTGTCACCTGCAGTTAGCCATGACTGCCCCTTCCCTTAAAGGACAGGCAGCCCTTGATTAAATACTTCCTGATTGGACCCTAAGGAGGAATTATAAATCTATGGCTTTTGCAAAAGGTGACCTAAAATCTGTGCACTATTTTGGTTTTTGTGTATCACCTGTACTCATGGTGTTGTGTCACAAGCCTGACTATCACCTAAGTAATTTTTTTTGTTCTTCTATAGATTTTCCTTTTGCCGCCTCTCTCCTAATCAATGTCGCATTGTGCCTACTTATGGGGGACTTTAGCTGTGTCCCAGTCCCATTTCCCTTTTCTGTATTCCTTTCAGCAGTCAGCCCTTTTATTATTGTTGGTGTTGTAGTGTAGTTCCTATTTTCCCAATAGGCCCTGTGCATTGGAATAACATAAACAGTAGTATCAACGTAGAAGTGCGGATCTTCCAGGCCTCTACTGACTATGCTAAACTTAATTAGGTTTGTTACCAACTAGCTCAGAGGTCACTGGAAACTTTCTTCTCTGAATAGGAAGTGATCAGCTTCCCTGGTACAGACAAGAAGGGATTCAGTTTTCAAACAACCGTGCAACATGACAACTTTGCTCCTCAGATAAGAGTCAATCTCTAGGGTCGTGTGAACAATAGACAATTATTTTACTCAGTCAGTGGTTGTGCAGTTTACTTTCACAATATGTAGAGAATAGAGAGACGGGCGTTTTCAATAAAGGGTAACATTTATTGAACAGTGTTTCTTCTCGTACAAGAGAAATGAATTGCCACAATTGCAAGACTTGTTATTATAAAAAGTACGTACAGTAAGATGAGTATTGCGAAATAATACTGTAAAAGCATTGATATGGTTTCTTAGCCATACAATGGTTTAAAATGAATAAAACATATATACATTCATATATACATTAGGCTAAAATACTCAACTGGTGCTTCTAACCACGTCTACCCCAGTGTACCTCACCTAAGCCTAATACTTGGGAGGGGAGTAAGTAAGTAGCTTTAAGTTAAGTTGGTTTTGCCAAGGTTTGCTTCAAGAATTCTCTCTAAGGGTTTAGTCAACACCATACCTCTGGAATAGAATGATGGAGGTCTGGTATCTCCTTCAGGGGGTCGATATCCCAGTCACCCGCAAGGGTAGACTAGAAACGCCGGAGCTGGATTTCTCTGCAGGAGAAAAGACAGCGTCTCTCTCAGCGCGTCGAGGAGGAGGAGGAGGGGCAGCATCCGCGAGCAGCTTGCTTCTGCTGGGCTCTTGCAGGGGGACGGCTGTTTAGCTCCCAAGTTCACCACACCATCGTTCGCTAGTTAGCAGCGATAGCAGTAGCGATAGCAGCTATGGTATCATCAGCATAACAGCAACTTCAGCAGCAGCAAGACAGCGTTTGCTTAAGGCAAAGTTGGTAATATTTATACCTGAAAGGTGCCTTGTTTGACGTAAGTTTTTGGACATAAGACGTCAATAAAGATGTCACTAGGAAGTGATCGTGTATCAGTGCTCATTAGAGTTCTATTACTAATCAAAACATAGCAAGCGGGGATTTCCAGGTTGCTGAGTTTTTATCTTGTTGAAGAACTCGGAGTGTTAATCTAGGAATCTTAGATAGTAACTTCTGCTATGTCATTGCACTAATTGGTTGACAAGGAAGTGGCAGAGAAAGCGATTCTGAAATGTGGCTCTGTTCGTGTGAGGCCAGAGACGAGTTTCTGAATATTGCACTTGAACGGTTATGCCAATATAGGGAATAAATGGATTTATAGCCGAATAGGGGCATAAGGTCACAGTATCGACCAGTGTCCTAGATTAGAACACTACACCCACTCCACGAATTCATGTACATCAAATTACTAAAACTAGAGCAATAAGATGAATGTGTAACATTGCCCACCCCAAAATACATATATACATTTGAAATAGGCGTATTAGTAATACGTGAAAACTTTAGGTACTGTACGTTTTTGAAGCATAGAAATCATTCAAAAATTATAGCATATGAAATCAATGAACGATTATGCAAAAAGAATTACACATGAAATATCTCTGAATACAGAAGAAGGGCGAGATAATTTCATCACATATAAATGCATTGCAGTAAAATGTGCAAGAGGCTGGTGTAAAGTTATTATGTCTCTAGATGTATTTAGAAATAGAAGTAGAAGCTTCTGTTCTTTATGAATAGTTTTACTTTAAGCAAAATTTTTCGTGCCAAAGAAAAAAAGGGTGAATATTAAAAAGTGTTCAATTCAAAAGAATCCTTGCTTGAACGGGGAAATTAGAGTTCCAACGCTTTTAGCAGTTTTTGTTGTTCAAAACTGAAGGCCGAATTCAGAGTTCATGGGAACGCTGTGTGTCGGAATGCTTCTCTAAAGTTATTGTTTCTGTTCGGGTAGAACATCATATCAGACAGGCTCTCAAAGAATTGGTCTACAAAATCAGGTGACAGTTCGACCAAATTCGATAGTGCTGTAACTTGGCAGGTGTGAGAATGATTGCTGTCATCAAAGGCTGGATCAGCAATGCTCACAGAAGGTCGTACCTGGGTGATGTTGCTTTTGTCACTCGCTCCACTGTTACCACCTAGCCGTAGCACAGGAGTCTCAACGAATGCTGTCATCAGGATTGGTAGCCGCTGGGGACAACACAATGCGTGAGCCGTTATCGGACTGAGCAAAGTATCGATATCCATTGGTACTGCTGATGGAAGTGAAAGACAGGTGTCCAACACGCACTCATCTCCGCATAGCATACATCGTAGTACAGGTAAGATGCAGTTTTGCCATATCGGTCTGAATGAAAGGAACCAAGTCATGTTTAGATCTCTCAGCCTGGCCAATCCAAGGACTTTAGTTATTCTGTCCCGGTAGCGGATTGCTAGGATTGTCTCTTCCATTCCCATAGGAGTCATGTCTGAGCTGTGGCTTGCCATAACGAAGCAGGAGGGTCAAAAATAAAATCCCTGCTACAAGTCCCAAAAATAGGGGTATGCCGCCAAAAACAGAGTGGACAAAATTTGGAACGATTCCCAGAATTGCTTGAAATGGTGTAAGCAGTCCCGTAAAAATCGTCTTAAATATGCCTGGGATGCCTGTGGCACTAGACATGTTAAGGAGTTGGCTCAACATTTCTATGAAATGCACGGGGCAATTTGTTGATAAAAGGTCATGAACCTCCGTAGCTGTTCTTGCAACTAGGAGATCATACGTCTCTTTTGATGACGTTATGGGCACTGTTGTCTGCAAAAGCACAGACTTCATTTTGCTTAAAGTATCAATTCGTATAGAACAGAAATTCAGACGAGGCCAGATGGGAGTCTCTATGTCTCCAGGCCCGCTCGGGAACAATGCTTGCATACAGCATTTGACCATGGAAGTTACGCTTACGAGATAACTTTTCCCTGGAACAAGGCCACAACATCTGTGATCCATTCTTAGAATGTAACTCCCATTCGCGAGTTGCATAAAGAAGAGCTCTATCTGTGTTGCAGGTGTGGCAAGCTGGTGGCATGAAAGGTTGTTAGAATTACCTTCACAGGCTCCGTGTAAATTAATACCCAGGCACAAAAGTATACCGCTTAGTGAACGTTTACAGTTTTCACCACTACGAAATACATTTTTGTCGCTGTCACTATAGCATGAATGTGTGTATGGTAATTTCCATGCTGATTTTACATATCCTTTACCTAATCGGTCATACTGGCCAGTAGGTATGTATTAAAGGCACTTTTTAAATCGGAAAGTTGTTATCGGAATTGTGATAATTCCGTGTATTATCCATTCAATGACAGGACTTTCTGACATTGTCAATGGTAATCTCTCAAGTTTTTCGATGCTCAGGATTGTATAGTCTGCTCCTTTCTGTGCCAAGCTGATTTGTTTATCAGTAAGGTTAAAAATGGAAAACAATGACGTTGTGTTGATTAAACGCCAAGGCACATAGCCTGAACGAAGATTTTGCAGCGTCCAGCCTAATTGTACAATAGAACGTAATTGCGACTGGCCATGCTGTAACATTAGCAAGTCTCTGTCTATTATATCAAAGCCAGAGGATACAATATTGTCCAACGAATATATTCTGGAGGACAGAGCCATTAACCCATTGTCCACTACAGAAAGTGATTTTTCCAAATTAATACGATCAATTTCTCGTATTTTCTCTGCTGTTTCAATTTGTGTGACTTTCCAAGCCTCGTTGTACGCAGCATAGATACTGGTCACTATGAAACGCTTTTGACGCTGTTTGCGTGGTCCGAGAATGAAATCGCGCAAATCAGCACCATCTTTAAGTAAAGACAAGTGTTGCTTAATTTCAGCCAGTGTGGATGATCCTAGCCATTCGAGGCAGAGTTTCCCTACACTGTATGTTGTTACAATCCCTGGATATTGTCTCTGGGAGTATCTAGGGTCTTGTCTGGTCATTTTTAACCCCTGTGTTTTGTTCAGGAATCTATCTTGACAGTTGTTTGTGTCAGTAGGCCAGATTAACCACTTTTCCAATCAGGATGTGTTCTGTTAAAATGTAAAATTTTAGTTACGTCTATCTCAATATCTGTTGTTGCATTATCAGGTATTGGTTTTGGAATAGACAGTTTGTTTAGGTCTTTGATCTTAGCTAGGCCAAGACAGGATGTTTGGTGAATTGTGTCATTTAAAAACATCATTTGTTCTGGTATCATGCAGGTTCTGAATAGTGCTTCTAGGCCTTGTACCTGCCAATCTTTCATACCCCAAATGGTTTTTGTTTCAATGTTATTTTTCCAATAATCAAAACCAAATGTCATAATTTGTTCATAAAATGCTTCTGAATATATTAATTTAGTGTTTGTCAACATTGTTTTCATTCCTGTTTTATCTAATAGTTTGTAATAAAACATTTCTGCATCACTGGTGTTAAACCCTGAGAAGTACTTGAATTTCTCAAAAAATGTTTTAGAACTGCTTTTAGGAGGTGTAGCACAATGTTCCCATTGATTATACTTAAAGACATTTCTAGGCTGTGCAGATTTATGCAAATAATGATCGCCATAATGTGTATAACAGAACAACTGTTCATAATTCGACGAACCTTGTAAATAATCATGTTCTGTGAATCTAGCTGACATTACTAAATCAGACATCATGTCATTAATACTGTTAAAGTCCCAATCATCAGAGAATGTACTAGGTTTTACAAAGTCACTTAAGGAAACCTTCAGTTTATGAGGATACTTCAGGATCTCGACCGGACAATAGATCTCATAGTTAGTTTTCTCCCATACTACCCCACCGGGTATTGGAATGGCTGTGACATTTACTGTTGACAGTTCTCTTTTCTTCACGTGGGATGATCTGTGTGGTTTGAGGACTAGGTTGATGTTCTGACTTGCTGTGTCCATTGTACTATATTTTCCCTCAATGAATTTTCCCAAACAAAGTACCATGATGAGCCAAAGCAGGAGGAAAAATAGACTAAGACCGAACCAGAACTCTAACCAAGGGGAAATAAGGTAGATTTCCTTCAGGTGATGAAAGAGTTCCATTGCTTTTTCTTTCAAAGTCTTTTATTTCTGGCATCACATCGGGGTTGCTTTGATCCTCGGAAAAGTTGTCGAAGTCGATGAAATAACCAGAAGCAGTTCTGTCAATTGTTGGGATTGTTCTTTCAATCTGTCTTTCGGTAGCACTTTCTGATGCCACATCATTGTAGACTGGTGTTTCTTGATGAACTGTTTCAATCTGTGTCTCAAGAGGCACGAGTTCCATGGCATTATTGCATAGTCCTTCTCTGTGCAATGCAGGCTGATCGAATGTGATTAGTCTTTCAGTTTGAACCTCTTGGATTGTTGCAAGTTTGATTTTCTGTTGTTTCTTGGGAGTCCACTGGGCCTACTGTTGATTATAGGCCACATGCTTGTGGTTTTACCAGGTCGATAGATACAACTCTGTTCTCCTTTTTACCAGCAAGGGGCGGTAGTACTACTGATCTTGTTCCGGTGACTGCCAAGACAGGTACTGCTTTTCTGTAAGAAGGCCCAAATTCCTTCTTCACCGCTATTTTTCTCTGACTAGATCCCCAATCTTTAGAATCCAGACAGGCCTTGCTGGGGCTGTTGCTTGTGGTGCCTCGTCAGTGGTAGCTGGCTATTGCTTTAACTTTATGTTGCTTAAGGATTTTCTTGTTTCATTCAAGTCCTGTAAAACAGCCAAACGATCTTTGATGTCAAAGTCTGTTTTCTTATCTTGTACCACTGATACTTGACTATCTAAGTCCTGAATTCTCATTCTAATTCCGAACAATAGTTCGTATGGGCTGAAACCTTTTAGAGAATTTCTTGGCAAGTTATTAAGACTTGTTTGGACACTTATTAAATGTTTGACCCACCCAGCGCCTGAACCTAATACCTTCGCTGTTATAGATCGCTTTATGTCCCGGTTTTTTCTTTCTACCACACTATTCCCTTCGGGGTGTGACGGACAAGAATACCGCAACCCAATTCCCATGCTGGCCATGGCCTTCTTATAAGCTTGAGAGCTGAAAGCAGGACCCTGGTCAGAATGGAACGTGGCAATTGCGTATGTGCCGATAAAGACTCGCAGATATTTTATAACCGTTCTGGCGTCAGCCGAGCGCTGGGGCCACATCCATATGAACCTCGTACAGGAATCCACTGCTACCATGATATATCTATAGTTGCCGTCCCTTTGTAGGGGACCACAGTGGTCCAGGTAAACACATGCAAATGGTTTATCCGAGATGAGAAGGGGTGTCTGCGCTGGTCGTTTTACTGTTGATACTTTTATCCTTTGGCATATTTCGCATTCTAATACATACTTTTTAGTTTGTATTCTCATGTGAGGCCACCAATATCTCTGTTTTAATAGTGATATTGTTGCGGAAACGCCAGCGTGTGCAGAGGCAAGCCCTTCGTGTGCCACTTTGATTAGTCCTAACCTGTGTTCCATGTTTGGAATTACTCTATCCCCCACTCCAGGGATTCGAGCAAAAGGAACATTATTCGTATCTGTTGAATATAAGTACTTTTCTGGAAAGCCTTTTGGGAGTGTTTGAATTATTTTTAATAAATAATTTTTCAGGATTTTCGAGCAGTTGGGGCTTTACCGGTTTTCCACCCAAGCTGTCTCTACCTAATTCTTCATAGCATTTCTCTATGATCCTGGCAAGCTCAACTGGCTGATCTGTTATATCTGTTTCCTCCAACTTCTGGCGGATCGCCACAGATGCTGCTTCTCCTTTTATGTTGGCTAATAATATAGCCGAGACCTGCTTGAAGTCTTTCAGTAATTTCATACCAAGAGTTAAAGCAGGTTCAGGACCGTATTCATTTTGAATCTGTCGTAGTACATCTGGTATTACCGCCATAGACGGAGCACCATGTGTTTTTGTGTAAATGGAAGCAAAGACTGTACCCCAAGTGTCACAGTCCTCCACGTGTGGTGCGATTCCCATAGGAAGGCAGATGGTCAAGATTCTGTGTTTCTCGATAGGGGTAGTATCCGGAAATACTGCCTCTATTTGAGTGATTATTTGTGCTAACCAGAAAGGAATTTGTTCCCGTTTTACTGGTGTTTTACCAAGACATGACTGTATGTTCTGTGGTGTGATTTTATTAGTTTTCCCCTGATGAGGGGTTAGCTGTGGTACATTAACAGCTGGTTGTACTGTTGCAGTCCGCATTACATATTGGACTAATTGCCTATGTATTTTAATTAGTGTTTTTAGCTGTACTAACAGCTCTTCTTTAGACATTTTTGCAATGTCCAGATGTGGTGTGTAGCTGGCTAGAACCGGCCACGTTGCTCCTGGTCTACCTAGTGGACCGAGCCTGGTAATATGATCTTTATGTTTTAGGGCGCCATTAAACCAGAGCAGGTGCTCTTGGAATTTTAGTGGGATTTCAGTCTCCTCGAAAGGAGCGTACTCATCCGGTGGTTTCTCTATTTTGCAATAGTGAAACTCTTTTGTTCTAGCGTTTGCCGCTGGAAAGTTTATCCATGAATAGAATACCTCTGTCTGCCGATATTTGTGTGCCTCTATCACGAAAATTACTGTACCACCTTGAGGTGTCAGTCCGTTTTCTATAAGTTTTAAAGTTATAGATTTTCTTAAATGTACCGGGATGATAATTGCACCCGGTTCAGTAGTAGTGTCGGGACCCTGCTGATCGCATCTGCTGCGGCCCCAGTGGTTCCGTTTTCTCCTGGCATTGTATAAATGCAAGGTTTGCAGAGCAGGTCTCCAAGGAGACAAAGATTAGGTGCACAATATTTTGGAACACTGTATCCATGAACGTTGAATAAACCAGAGCTTTACATAGGAAGCTCTTCCTACTGAGTTCGGGCGGATTTTAACCTTTCACCCACTCCAGACGTCAATTGGAGTATTTAAGGGAGAAAGGGGTCTGTGTGAAAAATGCACGACTGAGTTACTCTAACGTCTTGCGTTAGTTTATCGCCTTACCAAACGTTTGGGCGCCATGTAGTGTAGTTCCTATTTTCCCAATAGGCCCTGCGCATTGGAATAACATAAACAGTAGTATCGACGTAGAAGTGCGGATCTTCCAGGCCTCTACTGACTATGCTAAACTTAATTGGGTTTGTTAACAACTAGCTCAGAGGTCACTGGAAACTTTCTTCTCTGAATAGGAAGTGATCAGCTTCCCTGGTACAGACAAGAAGGGATTCAGTTTTCCAACAACCGTGCAACATGACAGCTTTGCTCCTCAGATAAGAGTCAATCTCTAGAGTCGTGTGAACAATAGACAGTTATTTTACTCAGTCAGTGGTTGTGCAGTTTACTTTCACAATATGTAGAGAATAGAGAGACGGGCGTTTTCAATAAAGAGTAACATTTATTGAACAGTCTTTCTTCTTGTACAAGAGAAATGAATTGCCACAATTGCAAGACTTGGTATTATAAAAAGTACGTACCGTAAGATGAGTATTGCGAAATAATACTGTAAAAGCATTGATATGGTTTCTTAGCCATACAATGGTTTAACATGAATAAAACATATATACATTCATATATACATTAGGCTAAAATACTCAACTGGTGCTTCTAACTAGGCCTACCCCAGTGTACCTGACCTAAGCCTAATACTTGGGAGGGGAGTAAGTAAGTAGCTTTAAGTTAAGTTGGTTTTGCCAAGGTTTGCTTCAAGAATTCTCTCTAAGGGTTTAGTCAACACCATACCTCTGGAATAGAATGATGGAGGTCTGGTATCTCCTTCAGGGGGTCGATATCCCAGTCACCCGCAAGGGTAGACTAGAAACGCCAGAGCTGGATTTCTCTACAGTGTATTGTTCAGGTCCACCTTCCAGATTGTAGCAATGTATTAGGGACCCCTATATTATGTATAATTCCCTTTTGTATGACCAGGCTGGTTTTCAAGAATTTTCTTCATGCCCACTTGGATGTTTTTTATAGCCTGACTGTCAGTGTAGTGATGGACTGGTTAACTGACCCAATAGGATCTTTTACTATAGTAGACAAGTTTTCCACCTCAATAGAGAATACCTTACGTTTATTTTTTGGAACATGACATAATTTCAATGCCTATTTTAGTTGGGTTTTTGTTCCTGCTGTTTTGATTTTTGGTAGGATCAGATGTGTACTAATCATGGAAATGCCAGAACTCTCTAGTTCCTTCTTTTGTTTCCACATTTTTTGATCATTAGCCTGTATTGCATCGTGCATGTGAAGCCACATTATTAAAGAGAGGTATCTGTATGCCTCTGACAATCTATCATGCGATTTTTCCTTTGAGAGGTTCTAGATAAGGAATGTAGGAACACACAGATAACAAAAGGTTTACCCTATTAGACAATGCCACTATGAAGTCCAATGTAGCTATCTCCCCTTAGATGGCAGAGGATATGCTCACATTGTAGTTAGTGAGGACAATGAAGGGGTACCCAATTGAAGAGACTAGAAGTAATGCCTTTTTCTTTTATATCCTATGATAATGACAGTGCATTCTAGACCAGAGTAATCCCATGGCGTATGGCCACTCCCTCGAAGATTGCAGGCCACCTGCTTGCAGTCGCATTGTTAAATAAAATTAATTGTTTTTCTTTAATTTGAAGAAAACTAACAACTGTGTCACATTTCATTCATCACTAGGTTCTGCAGGACCTTCCAGAGTAAAAGGAAGACGCATGATACCCTGCAGAATAGTGATGAAAATGAGTCCTAAACTCCCATCAGTGACAGCTACAAATGAGGGGCGAACGTCTTGAACCTACAGTCCCAGCACCCAGAAAGTGACAAGGCAGGATAGCGATTGCCAGTGCTTCATCAATGGCATCTCCAAAGCATTGTGCTTGCTCCATCAGACGGCGTTGGGCATCAGAGAATAAGGAGGAGCTGGTTTCCTGTTTATTGCTGAAAATGAGTTTCAGTGCAAAAGAGCGAAAGACAAGGATCCCTGTTGTTGATGACAGGCCTGGTTTGAGGCCTCAGTTTCCTACCTGTCATGTGCTGGTAACCTCTGACAGCGCGCGGTCCCTTGGGCCCCTTGGCCTGAGTTTTGGTCACCCCCCTTTTTCCTTTGCTCCAACAGAAGGGCAGTGCACCGGAGGATCCAAGATTGGCAAAAGGCACTACATTTGTGGTACCCATGTGGAAAGGAAATTAGAATGAAAGAGCAGCCCAAGCGCCTTCTGACACTGCATAACAAGTGTTGGAGCCTGATAGTGTTGCTGAACGTGAAAGCCTGTTGCTCTTTCCTGATTAACAGCACTTGGGTCCGCACGATATGAACTGCGCCCATGACCACCGAAGAGCATGGTATCTGTAGTGCCTGCCGCAGAGGAGAGATATTGGTGCACTGCCTTGAGACATTGAGACTTTCGAGTGAGCTGTGAGTGTTTGCCAGGAGGGCACTCCAACAGACACTAAGAAGCACCATCGTCATGGAAAGGCATGGTTCGAGAGGCCCCACGCGGGAGGAGGAAATGGAAGCAGATTTGATGGACGATAGAAGCCTACCAAAGAGGCTTAAAACGGACTTTGGGCAGAGTTGCACAAGCAATTACAGTCTAATAATTTAGAGCAAATGTTAGATATGTTCCAAAATGGTCCAACAAAAAATGGATTTGTGTGACTGTTCTTACTGTTTTCTGACATCATTTAAGAGTAGTATTCTGTTTAATAGAACAGTATCAGGCCTGTATTCAGACAAAGAGTATCACCATTTCACCTGAAAGCATTGTTAATACCTAATGCCCATTTGATACCACACAAGGACTGACACAGATGGAGTAGTGATAGTCTCTATTAGCTGTAGGGCCCATGGATTGCTACCTGGTGAGCTGCAGCGCGCAACCCCCCTCCCCCTGTCTTTCCCTGGAGGGGCCCGGCGATAGGGGGGCCCAGCCGCAGGTCTGCCCGCCATCTTCTCCCCCTGGTCGGCTCTCTGCGGCGACGCACTTGGAGGTGGTGGACCGGCTCCCTTGTGCACGCGACCCCTGCCTGCGAGCTCCCTGCTGCCCTGGGGCACATCGGCAGTGGGCTGGGAGGCTGCTCGGACGCCGCACTTGAGAGAGGCCCAGGCCTTGGAGGGACAGGAAGGCCGGAACTTGCAACAGCTGCCGGGGGCCCCAACGCTGCGAGACTCAGCTCCTGACCATTGCGGGACGACTTCAACCCCCTTTTTGTCTGCACATCGCCTTGCCCCCTTGGCTGGCTGTTTGAGGTGAGGTGAGGAGCCAGTACACCCGCTTACGCAGCCCCCTGCGCACCAATCTCCTGCAGCCCTAACGTGCCCGGCGGACTACTAACTGGGCAGCCCTGTCTCCGGCTTGCGGGGACCCTGGGGGCCTCCGCCATCTTATACCTCGCAGCCTGACGCCCCTGACCCTAGGCCTTCTATTGTTGGATCGTTGAGGCACTCGTGGGGCCCCTCTTGGATGCTCTGCCGTCACGGTCCGGGGTCAGATCGTGTCAGCTTGCCCTTCCTCTCTCAGTGTCCGGGTTCCCCGAGTGGACCATGACCCGCGGCAAGGGGACCAAGCCGGATCCCCCAGCGGCGACGACTAAGGGCACGTCGGTGGCCGCCATGTGGGGCAAAGCGGGCTCGCCGCCCTCATCCGGGGGTCCCTCGACGTCAGGGGGGAAACCTCTACTGCCTCCCGACTCCCCCCCGGTGACCCAAGCCTTCATGTTCTCCTTCATGGCTTAAAGTCTGAAATTGGATCCCTCAGGTCGGAGGTCCACACATGCGTCAAGGAGCTACGCAAGGAGGTCACGGAACTGGGCGACCGAGTTGATGGCCTGGAGAAAACGGTCGACTCCCGCACCGAGGACCTAGAGCAGATCTGGCAGAGGGTGGCGACCCTGGAGGAACAACATATCCAGCTCCAGATCAAGCAGGAGGACTTGGAAAATAGGGGGCGCCGCAACAACCTCCGCATCCGGGGTGTGCCACTCGGAGAAGAGGGGTCCGATGCCATGGCTTATGTGGCCCTGCTCCTGCACGAGGTGTGGAGCGAGGAGGACGCCCCCCCCACCGTGCCTTGACCGCGCGCACCGGGTCTTCGGGGCAGGGGGAAAGACGGGCCTAATACCCGACATCGTCACCAGGCTCCATTACTTCACGGAGAAGGAGGCCATACTGAGGGCGGCGAGGGACAACCCGGACCTGCGTTACGGGGGACACAAGATTCAGATCTTCCACGACCTGGCTCCCACCACGCTCCACAGAAGGAAGGTCTTCCGCCCGATCACGGAGAGACTCAGAGCCCTTAATATCTCCTATCAGTGGGGACACCCCTTTGCCCTCATCTTTCGATGGGAAGACAAGCGTAGGGCCCTCAGATCTTACCGGGAAGCGGCGCAACTACTCGGCATGCCGGAATCCCCGGACCACAGCCCGCCTCGCCCCCACCATCCAGAAAAGGCCCCATGGCGCCCCGACTGGTCCACGGTGCGCCGACATCGCCGGCCCCCCCCAGTGGATAGCCTCTCCACCTCACAGGCCAAACAGGACATCATCACGCACATACGCTCCCTCGAGGGAGACCGTGAGGAGCAGGCCTCCCAACTTCTTGACTCTGGCACTGAGGGTGAGGACCGTCCTTCAACCACGGGAGATCAGTGAACGCGAACAATGAGACTCACGCTGCCCTGAGCTTGCACTCGACTCCTGGACGGCTGGACTGGTCTCATCATGCCCCGGCGAACTTGCCCTCCTGTTCACGATGGTGGAATCCACCCCCTCCCAAGCGGACCGCCCCTATGGTTATCCCCCCCGTGGGGGGTCAAAGGGAGCGGTTGGAGACCTCCGTTCCTTCCGGGCCCTGCCCCTCGCTGCTGTGCCTGGATGCCCTCTGGATGTCTGGCCCGGACTTGAGGGCCCCTTGACTCGTACTTCCTCCGGACTTCCCTGTGGCAGCGGGGTGGATGGGCAGCGAGATGGCCAGACTTCACCCACCCAGATCTCCGCTCCTCCACTTTGTCCTGTAGGAAGTGACATTCCTGTGGTCATCCAAACCCTCGGGTAGAGGATGTCCGGTACTTGGGACACTGTACGATGGCCCTGTTGGCCTGTTTTGGTTGTGTTTCTTCTGTACTCCTTTTCTCTTCCTCCTCTCTCTTTTTTCCTTGCTTTCTTCTTGCGCTGCCTTTTCTCATGGTCTTCCCCCGGCGCTTACGGGAGGGTGGCACGGTGGGCCCTGCTGGTGCTGGCGCAACGGGGTTGGGAGGTGACGACCGCTACCCTGGCTGAGGGGGGAGATGCTTCATGGGTGACTGCGCGACCCCGCCCCCCCTAGCGCGATGACAGCAAACATTCCCACACCCCTGAAGGTCCTGTCACTCAATGTTAAAGGGCTCAACTCCCCCAACAAGCGGAACCAGCTTTGGCGCTATCTCCTACACCACTCCCCCGACATTATCCTCCTCCAGGAGACGCACCTTCTGAAGGGGGATACAAGGCGCATGGCGCACCCTAGGTATCCCACACAGTTCTGGGCCTCTTCCGACACTAAAACAGCGGGGGTAGCTATTCTCTGCAGGGCTGGCATTAGACGGGGACCCAAGAAACCCTTCAGGAGTGCAGACGGGCGTTTCCTCCGAGCCTCGGTGCAGATGGGTAATGTGCAGTTCACCTTGGGTTGTGTATATGCGCCCAACCAGTCGCAGGACAAATATCTCCAAGCGCTCTTACGGGACCAGCTTCCATCGGGTGACCCCTGCACGATTTTGGGCGGGGACTTCAATCTAGTGTGGGACCCGGAGCTAGACCGGGCGGGGGCCCCCTTTAATGGCGCGGGGGCAATGTCCTCTGCCCTTCGGGCGCAGATTACAGACCTGGGGCTTGTGGATGTGTGGCGCTACCACAACCCGGGCACCCGGGACTACTCTTTCTATTCCCACTCCCACAGGACATACTCCCGTATCGACTATCTCTTTACGTCCCTTGATCTGACCCGAGATTCCTTGACCGCCGCCATCTCCGATATTTCCCTATCAGACCACGCGCATGTGGAACTACTACTACAAGATCCGCTGTCCCGACCTGCTCGGGAACGGAGGTGGGTTCTCCCGCCGAGTATCCTTCGAGACCCAGAGGATGTTGCTAGCATCCGTGACGCCATAGACTCGTACTTCGCCATCAACAACACTCCAGACTTGCCCTTCCACACGGTCTGGGATGCCTTTAAGGCCACCATCAGAGGCCACATTACCTCACTAGCGGTGGCGCGCAGGCGGGAGGAGTTTAAGCTGGAAACTGACCTGGCCAGTGAGATCAAGCAAGCGGAAACCCGAGACAGAGACTGCCCATCGCAGACGACTAAGAGAACGCTAGCCAACCTCAGGGGGCAACTCCGCATCCTGCGCACCAACAAGGCTGAGCACTCTCTGCTGGCACTCAAGCAACGCTATTACGAGGGCGGGGACAAAATAGGACGCCTGCTGGCAGGCAGACTGCGGGTACGTGCGGCCAGGGCCCACATTGCCAACATCAGGCGGCAGGACGGCACCTGCGCCACCACTGAAAAAGCCAAGCAAGAGGCATTTGTCACCTATTACTCCTCCCTTTACGGAGAGGAGCCTACTTCTGCAGAGGCGCGGGAGGCCGTCCTCACAGACTTCGTGGGATCCCCACTGTCACGGACCTCCCTCCAGGGAAAACTCCGGGTCCGGACGGACTACCGTTAATTTTCTACCGCGTATTTCTGACCCAGCTCCGCCCGCACCTGTTGCGGCTGTAGGGCTCCTTCTCAGACTCCACCGGCCCATCCTCCGACATGGGCCTAGCGGAAATCGCCCTGATCCCTAAACCCGGGAAAGACCCTGCTCTGTGCGCCTCTTATCGCCCTATCGCCCTTCTGAACACTGACCTCAAGATCTACACCAAGATCCTGGCCAAACGGCTGGACCCATTCATGCCGGGATTGATCAACCCGGACCAGGTGGGATTCATCCGGGATCGCCAGGGGGCCGATAACGTGCGCAGATTGGCACATCTAGTGGGTAAAGTGCGACACTGGGACATCCCGGCCTGCCTCCTCTCGCTGGACGCAGAGAAGGCCTTCGACCGGGTCGACTGGACCTTCTTGAGAGCAGTCCTCCAGAAACTTGGTTTTGGCCCCACAATGCTCGCTAGGTGCATGGCCCCCTATCTTGGCCCTCAGGCCAGAATCCAGGTCAACGGTCAGCTGATGCCGCCGCTTTCGATACACAGGGGCACGCGACAGGGGTGCCCACTCTCGCCGCTTCTGTTCGCCCTCGCGGTGGAGCCGTTAGCGGCACTGATTAGGCGCAATCCCGATATCCACGGAATTCCCCATGGGGGGCGCGACAACAAGGTGGCGCTGTTCGCGGATTACCTCATCCTTACTCTTACCCGCCCTCGGGACTCCCTCCCGGCGGTGCATGATACCCTCTCCCTCTTTGAGCAGGCGTCTGGCCTTAAGATTAATCACGCCAAATCCTGGGCGCTCAACCTCACCGTCCCTGAAGAGGAGATCACCCTCCTGAAAGCGACAGTGCCCTACCGTTGGGCGGAGAGTCACATAAAGTACTTGGGATTAGACCTGACGCCCCATTTGGACACCTGGTCCGCGCGGAATTGGGCGGCCTGCCGCAATGAAGTCCTAGCAGACCTACGGAAATGGAAGCCCTTGATGGTCTCCTGGCTGGGGCGGCTCAACGCGGTCAAGATGTCGGTCCTCCCCCGTATTCTCTATGTCTTTCAATGCTTGCCCACCCCAATCCCGCTCCACTGCATTAAAAGCCTCCAACGCGACCTCACGTCCTTCATTTGGGGAGGCAAACGCCCCCGGTTCTCGCAGAAAGTTCTCATGGAACCGAGGGACAGGGGTGGTCTCGCCTGCCCGAACCTTCTCCACTACTACTGGGCGGCGCACCTACGGTTCGTCATAGAATGGGGTGTGCGCGAGAGCGACAAGCACTGGTTCCACATGGACCGGGTGGTCACGGGGCGCACCATCTGGGACCTGCCTTGGCTGCCGCGAGTGGCGCGCTCTAGGAGTGCGTATATGGCTGTTCCGACAAAAACGGTTCTGGACGTCTGGGACAGGGTAGCGGTACCCAAAGGCCTTACTACGTTTCCCTCTCCACACACCCCCATCGCTGGTAACCCGCACTTTCCCCCCGCAGCTCGGACCCGCGCTTTTGAGCGCTGGGTACAAGGGGACTGCAGAGTCATAGGGGACCTCTTCCTCGACGGGTCACCTAAATCGTGGCCCGACTGTAGGGAGGAATTCGATCTACCCTCGACCGCCGGCCTACAATACGCCCAACTGCGACATTGGACCATGGGCGACGACGTGTACCGGGCCGCCACCAGGGCCTACACGCCCTTCGAGAAACTGGCGCGCTCCCTAGGGGGGCTGAAGAGACTTATCTCCCAGATTTACAATATACTGCAGCACCCCACCTCGCCACCCGCACACCCCTACTAGAGACAGTGGCAGTCGGTGGCCGGTGCTGACATAACACCTTCTCAGTGGGCTAGGCTGTAGACTGATATCCCCAAAACCTTTCGCAGCATTCCGCAGAGGGAAAACGCCTACAAGATGCTGACGCAATGGTACTATACCCCCCTGAGGCTCAGCAAAATGTTCCCGACTGCCTCGCCAATGTGCTGGAGATGTGGCACTGCGACTGGCGACTTTTGTACACATCTGGTGGACGTGCCCTACCCTATCTGTCTTCTGGAAGGAGGTCTTTAGTCACATCAGGAGGGTGTTGGGCTTCCCCCTGCCTGAAGAGGTCTGCACGCTCTTGCTGGGTATTCGACCCCCCGCGCTCAGGGCCCTCACGCGCAGCGACTGGATCCTCACACTACACATGCTAGGCGCTGCCAAACAACTTATCGCCTTATACTGGAAGCGGGCTGAAGCGCCGCCGATAGCCTCCTGGTTTGTGCGCCTCTGGCAGGTCCTGGCTATGGAGCTGCTCACGGCGCGGATACAATTGAGAGACGTGTGCTTCAAGGCAGTGTGGGAACCCCTAGTGCGTCACCTGTGCTCCATCAGCTATGTGCGCCACATGCCCCCTAGGCTGCGCGCTCTACATCTGTTTGAAGATGCCCTTCTCCCTGCCGACCCGAGCAGACTACGCCCTTGACCACTCCCTTGAGTACTGGCACTGTTATGCCCCGCCGCGTCACGCACCCGCCTATGCAATGCCCCCTTGCCGGCAGCTGATGTCTTCTCCCCTGACTCCTTTCCTTCTCGCCTCTGCTTAATCTTCCTCTGCCTTTTCTTCCTTCCTACTTGCCACTCTGGCTTCCACCCCTCCTAGGGGCAGTTTGAGCCCCGTTGGGCCGTTGAACAAACGTGACACTGCAGTTAGCATCTCTATGCACGCCTCCCCCGCACAGCGATGTGGCACTCGCCTGTGGACTAACCTCGCCATCAATGCCCCTAAGCCACGCGGCCGGCCCCCTACGTGGGGTTGTAGGCAGGGCGCCGTGTTAATGCTTCACTCACCCCCCCGCCCCTCCCTGGAGGGCATAAGCCCACACGTTCTCTTTCTGCGCGGCCGGCCCCGGCACGGGGTTGTAGGCTTATCGCTGTGTTCACAATAAAAACAGATTTGAACAAAAAAAAAAAGATAGTTCCTGTTCTTGACTCTAAGCTGAGAGATAAACCCCCCCAGATGAGGAAGGGCCTTCAACTGAAATGAGCACATTTCGACACATTGCATGCAGTCTCACGAGACACAAGGTAACCAGGGCCAGACTGGGAACCAAAACCGGCCTTAGAAAAGTGCACAGCCGGCCCCTGGGGGGGTGTGGGGGGGGAGGTTAGGGGTACAACCAAGCTCTTTGCTGGCCAATTTTGTTACAGGGCCGATTTTATGCTGCAAAAACCGCCCTGTAACAAAAACGGCCCCAGGGGGCACAAAAACGTCCCCCACCCTTG